>NW_022147431.1:963122-966051 GCF_002938485.1 Sitophilus oryzae | reverse complement strand
AGTAGCATTCCTTGAAATAAATTTTTATTTAAGTATTGTTAATATAGTCATATTAATGATTATAGCCCGTATGATATCTAAAATAAAAAATCAAGCGTGTTTTTATCAGAATTATTAAATGATTAAGTAGAAATAGTTAATATTTATTAACTTCGTAAGTGTTATATTTTAATATAATTATGGATTTAATAATTAAATAATTATTTTAAGTTTAGATTGTGGTAAACTTGTATGAGTTTTAATCATTTATATTTAAAATTTTAGGGAAGACAATATAGATTTTAGGCAGGAGAACCTTACAATTTTTTTTACTTGCCATTTTTCTTGTTGTTTACGTTGCACTTTAACTTTTTGTTGTGTCATATACAATCTGAATTTCGGATATGATATAGAACTGATAAATTGGACCAAATATATTTATTGCAAGGTATGCAAAGATATATTTTTGTTAACTTTGCAAATACTTAAGGCATTACAGTTGAGGGTTGGAACCTTTGGTGTTACACAGCAAAATAAAAACACTAAATCACCACAATACACCAAAACACTTTTTCTTTTACACTGGACGCGCGTTTCGCTAACCATGTTAGCATCATCAGCAGATGATTATAAACTGAGTTCAGTTTATAATCATCTGCTGATGTTATATATAAACTGAGTTCAGTTTATAATCATCTGCTGATGATGCTAACATGGTTAGCGAAACGCGCGTCCAGTGTAAAAGAAAAAGTGTTTTGGTGTATTGTGGTGATTTAGTGTTTTTATTTTACTTAAGGCATGCAATCATTTTCAAAAAATTTGACGTGAGATTACTTCATAATTCTTGGAAGTTTTGAATGATAAAGATTTGAATTATTATAGGTCTGTTTTGTTTAAGAAGCTAACAAATAATTTCAAAAACTCAACTATCAAAATATAATGGTAGCAAATTTTTAAAAATATGCATAGGTATAATGTTCTATATTAACTGGACATACTGAATGTAATGGAGCCCATTGTTCCGGAAGACCCGCATCATCCAGCATTAGAAATTAAATTTAAATATAAAGTAAAAATTTTAAAGAACAATGAAGCTAATATATTTGACTTTCGCAAAGCTAATTATGATAATATACATTTTGAGCTATCACTATTGCCTTGGGTAGAATTATTTCGTATTGATAATGTAAATAATGCAGTAGATTTATTTTATACAAATTTAAACAACATAATAAATAAAAATATTCCAAGCTGTAAAATAAAATCTAAATATCCTAATTATTTTAAATTCGATACAATAAAAATTATACAGCAAAAAATCAGAGCTCACAAAAAATACAAAAGATATAGAGATCAGCTACATTATGATTTTTTTTCTAACCTGCGTAAGCAATCAAAACAACTCATTCTGCGAGACTACAAAGACTATTTAAGCAGAGTAGAAATGGATATGTCTAATAATCCTAAATGTTTTTGAAAGTATTTAAAAAATAAACGCAACAATAATCACAATCTCCCACAACAAATGACTTACGACGAACGTACAGCCAACAGTGGGCCTAAAATTTGTCAGCTTTTTTCAGAATATTTTAAAAGTGTGTATGTCCTGGAACAGTCGCAGGATTATAACCCTCATTCTAACAGTATAATAGAAGATTATTATTTAATTGAAGAAAATGAAATTATGTCTGTCATTAATAACTTTGAGTGTCAGAAGGGCCCTGGCCCAGATGGCATACCTCCCATCTTTATAAAAAACTGTAGACATAATCTGGTAAAACCACTTTATTTTATTTATAACTTATCGCTTAGTAAGTGTTGTTTTCCTATACTATGGAAAACTTCTCATATTATTGCTCTCCATAAGGGTGGCGACAGGCGCAGTATAAAGAACTATAGGCCTATCAGTAAACTTGACATCTTTGCAAAGATTTTCGAAAAAATTGTTCACTCAAAGATATTTGACAGTTTAAAAGAAAAGATTATTGATCAACAGCATGGCTTTGCTCCTGGTAAATCAATAGAAACTAATTTAGTCACTTTCAGTGACAACGTCATTGAAGCGATGGATGCTAGAACACAAGTCGATGTTATATATACTGATTTCAGCAAAGCGTTCGATAAAATCTGTCATAATTTGTTAATAAAACGGCTTGCGGATGCGGGTATTCAGGAGTCTCTGTGTCGCTGGATTAAGTCATACCTGACAGGTAGGAAGCAATCTGTTTTTGCGAATGGGTTTCTTTCTCAACCTTTCGAAGCGACATCAGGGTAAAATTCCTCGTTGAAGCCACTATCCACTTTTTTATTATTTACCAGTCAATATAAACCAATGTTTTAAACTGCACGCTTTTTTACTTTAGGATGATTTAAAGATTTATGGTGAAATAAAAAGCCAGGAGGATTGCCATGGCTTACAAGAAGATCTGAAATTGACCTACACTACTGCCAAAGGCCTTAGTTTATTCCCTGAATTTAGAAAATGTAATATAATAACTTTTACTAGAAATAAGACAGTTTTTCCCTGCGATTACAAAATTAAAAATTGTGTTCTGAAAAGAGTTGAACAACTTAAGGATTTAGGTGTAGTGATGGATTCTAAAATGTCATTTAATTTTTCATATAGACAATATGTTATCAATAGCTTTAATAGACTTTTAGGTTTTGTTCTAAGAAATTGTATAACTCTTTAATAACCCTAAAACATTGCTCACGTTATATTACATGTATCATCTGACTTAACGAATCTTAGTTTTAAGTCAGTAGTGGATAAAACGAAACTTGTGTATACATTTTGTTTAAAAAAAAAATATATGAATAAATTTTAAAAACATCTAGCTTACAAATCTAATATAATTATTAGCCACGGAAATTTACTCCATTTACAATAATTCATGTATCCCACCCTTCATATATAGGAGCAATACCGTAACTGAAACGAAGCACACAA
>NW_022147431.1:913075-960222 GCF_002938485.1 Sitophilus oryzae | reverse complement strand
TATTACGTATTGCTCGGTAGTCATTACTAATAAATTTATTTTTTGATACATGTGAAAAGTCCATTGATACTCTCTAGCGGTCGAAATCTGTGTATTGTGGTGAATTAGTGTTTTATTGTGCTACTTGGATATCATTAATATCTTGTCTATTTATTTTAGCTAAATGACAGCCTCCCAGTGATGGTGTGGTTTCACGGAGGTGGATTCATTGGTGGATCTTCTTCGTACGAAAACTTTGCACCTGATTATTTCCTCGAACAAGGCGTCATTTACGTGGCATTTAACTATCGATTGGGTGTATTTGGATTTCTTAGGTAATAATAATAACATCACGTAACTACATTTGATTGAATATTTAGACAAAAAAACCTTGAGCACAGTGTCACAGGCAAAGTCTGCCTCATGGCTTTTTATTTTATCTAGGTCAAATTTGATTTTTGCGTTAATGTTTATTTTAAAATAGATTAAAATGATATGTGAGTGGTCAGTAAGTTTATTTCGAGCCCAGAAACATGTTTTTTGAGTTTTTAAAACAATATTTAAAAAAAAAAAAAAATTTTTGTAAAATTTTTGAAAAAAAATTCTTTTAATTTTTAGTTAAAATACAATATCTTCTATAATAATACAGCACAGATAGTATATTAAATTTAAAAAAAAGAAACCCAAAAAGATCCAAAGTAGTTCTCAAATTTATAAAAGTATTTTTTAATCTTCAAAAGTAAATTTATCTGGGTTATTTTGGGAATATACCTTTAAATTTTGAAACCAAATTTTATGTTATTTTTAATCTAAACCAAAGCATAAACTATTGTCGAAATCAATGGTATGTCAATAATTAAAAAAGTTTTTATAATGAAAAAATAAAAAAAATTGTTTTATATATATTTTAAAATATGGAGTTTTACAATGGTTGGTCATCTTAAAATGAAATATGTATTTAACAGTATTTTAACTTTAGTTCTTAACAAATTATTCTAATAATAATTATAAAGTGTAAGTTCAATTTGCTTTTAAAACAAATTAGATATTTTTTAACAAATGAGCTTCATACATTGTGATATTATGGACAAGCATAAAAAAATAAGCACAAAAACTGAGAAATATATCATGATCAAAATGGCACTACAGGGTCCGCAATAAAAGTCGGGCATCCAGTCTTTGAATAAAAAACTTTGGGAAATTCGTTTTAAGTGCAAAACCTAAAGTATAATATAATAAAAAAAAATTCAGGAAAATATTTTAACTTCTATAGGGTGGCTCCAAAGTGTGAGTGGATCGGAAGGATTTTTTAAATAGTTAAATAAAAAAAAATTTGTTTTTATTTTTTTCCTTTCAGGATCACTTTATGTAATCCTAGATATAATTTAATAGTATTTTGTAATTTCAGAGAGTTATTAATAAATAAATAAAAAAAAAATATATATTTTTTCTCAACCTTTCTTAAAAAAATATTACAAATACAAGAACTGGCATGAAATCGTAACTATGTTTATGTAATCATAATATTAAATAAAAGAAAAAAAAAAAAAAAAATTTCCTAAAATATAAAATATTTTTTTCTTTCTTCTACGAGCGGCCACTGATTTTTATATAATATTATAATTTCAGCACAAATGATTCTACTGCATCTGGAAATTGGGGCTTAAAAGATCAAGTGTTGGCACTCCAATGGACAAAAGAAATATTAAATATTTGGTGGAGACCCAAAATAACAATTTTTGACAAAGTGCAGGAGCGGCTTCTGTATCCTACATGCTACAAGCTCCACAAACTAAAGGTATTTCCAAATTAAACCGGACAACAGCCAAATTGTCTTAAATAATAATTTTTGCACTCTTCTTAGAGATGCTTCAGAAACAGTTCGTAAAAGGATTGGAAAAAATATTGCATAGTGATTCTAAAAATATAAAGTATATATTTTCCCTTATTATATATTTTTTAAACTACAATTAAGTTTCTAATTTCATTGTATTGTTAAGTTTTTAATTTTTTATTTTCTTATTCAGCACCCCAAAATTAGCTATGAAATTTACTTTTTTACAAGATACCAACAAAACTAAAATTTGTTAGTGTTATTTATTCAAGATATCTTAAAAATAATGAGTATTTTCTAGGACTATACAGAGCAGCCATTATGCAGAGTGGACATAGTTTATGCCTATGGTCATTAACAAGAAATGCTAGAAATACCGCATTTCAGCTGGGACTATTACTTGGTGTATCGGCATCCGATTCTGATGAACTGATTAGTCAGTTAAGAGATGTGGATGCTTCGAAATTACAAGGTGCTCAATCAAATTTAACACTTACGGTATGAATGAATTTCATATTAAAAAAATTTCAGTAAATTGTACAGTTTGATCCAATAATAAGAGACATATTGTAATTTAGGAACCATTTATGATAAAACTTATGAAAAATATTTATATAGTTCATATCAAATAAACTTTTAATCACGTGATTAAGCTTGGCCGGCACAGCGTTGTCCACTTTTACATATTTCTTATATAAACAATTAGAAAATTTAACAAAAAATAGCATTTTTACTTTTGTGTTGTTACAATTTTTTGTTAATAAGATTTACCTATAAATATTGTATTCTTTAAGGTATATCTTTCAGAATTCCTAAGCTACATCAGATGTTCTTTATTACTAATCCATCCTGTAAATTCGGCTTGCTAAATGCATGTTTAAAATTTCTAGAAAATCGTATTGGAAACAGTCTTGGCTGGTCTTGCATTTGGTCCAGTAACTGAGCTAGAATCAAATGATTCTGTAGTAACAGGCAAATCTCATGAACAAATATCTAACGGAACATTTCAACAGGTTCCTATACTGATGGGTTTTAATTCCAAAGAGGCCGTTTTGCTAGACAATTTCGTAGGTATGTAGACAATAAAATATCTAAATAAACATATGAATGATGAATGAATAATGAAAAATGTATTTTTGTAGACTTTGCCAGACAAATGTATTATATTTATGATATAGCCGCTTATAGAATAGCACCTTATGATTTAACCACCAGTATAACAGACAGATATTTTGTTGGACAAATAAAAATCTTTATAGCTATAACAGCAGCTTAACAAATTACCCAGAAGCATTTACTAACGTAAGTTTGTTACACATTAATATAATATATTAATTAGTCTTATCTAGTCTTTATCTAACTTGTGTGCGTGTAAACCCGTCTATTGAAAGAATTGAGAAGATACGCAACCTAATAGGCAAATCTGTGACAAGGCTGATTTCATTTCCCCTTACGCCTCAAGTGCTGTACGGTAAGGCCACTACTCGTTCTGCAGCCAACGCATAAAACACCTCATATTCTCTAATCTGGCGACATGTCAAAAACGGTGTGGAACTAAAATACTTAATGATCAACAGTGTTGCCATATTAAAATGTGTAGTATCTGCAATACGTCTGACGAAAATATCTTTAGATGATAAACTGTTTTATGTATTAATAATGTATTCGTGTTAAACATAGAATAAAAAAATGTAAAATTTCTTTCATGGTACTGAGCATTTCGTATGATCGAAAAAAGTCGTTTAGTTGGCTTGGAAATGACAAAACTATTGACATTTACCATAATATTTTACATATGAAATAACAGCGATCTTTACTTCCAAGCTAACTCTGTCGCAGTTCTTTGTTTAATCGATTAATTAATTTAATAACATTAATTTAATAAATATTAATATTAAAATAAAGATTAATATTAATTAATATTACATTAATAAGTTTAAATTATTTTATAACAGAAAATCCGTCATTTTATGGTTGTGTTCCTCAAGGATCGGTCCTTGGCCCAACCTTTGGAACATTCTGTATAATAGTTTGCTAGAGACCCGCATCCCAGATGGAATTACACTCGTTGGTTTTGTAGACATCGCCATGGTTGTAACAGCTAGTAGTAAGGAATCCTTGATGAATTTGGCCGACACCGGACTAATGCGAGTAACAAAGTGGATGAGGAGGCAAAACCTTCAACTTGCATCTCATAAAAGTGAAGCAGTTCTACTAACAACTAAATAGGGAAAAATAGCTAGACTATATTTTAATGTAGAGCAAACAATAGTTAATCGAAGTAGTGCCATTAAGTATCTTGGTGTATGGCTGGACTCAAAACTGACGTTCGGAGTACCTATTGCTAAAGCTGTTGTTAAAGCGCAGAAGACGATATTGGCATTGACTAGTCTCATGTCGAATATCAGGGGTCCCAAACCCTCCAATAGACGTATTCTGGCAAGTGTGGTACATTCGCAATTACTGTTTGCAGCACCGGCATGGCATACTGTAACAGAGAATAAAAAACAACTGCAAAAACTTATAAGTGTGCAGAGAACAATATACATCAGAGTTTGCTCTGCATACAGAACAATATCTGGTGAAGGTGCTTGCGTTGTAGCTGGAATTCCTTCAATAGAGTTCCTAATAAAAGAAAGACATGCAACTTACTGTGGGTTGCCAAGGCAAGAAGCCCGAAATAAAATGATTACTGAGTGGCAAAGATGACGCAGAACATACTTTATTTGAATGCCTTACATGGGATTAAATTTAGAAGTCAATTTTTGCAAGATACAAAAAAAGTGTTGAACATAGGAAATGTAGCAAATAGCTTAGTTGACGGGGAAAATGCCTGGGACAAAGTTACAATGATTATAAGATATATTATTGAAAATGAAGAGAAGAAGTCCCAGAAAATCCGTATTATTAATGTATTGTACCCAAAATCCGTAAACCTACGGATTAATCTGTAATTCTGATAACACTGTCTCCTGCAATTATCTTCTCTGGCGACTTAAAGCAGAACTACGGTACAGTTTTCTTTATCCGCTGCACTGTCAACATGCAGCGGCGCAGAGCTAAACTAAATCTCGGACAGCCTAACGGTAACGCCAGCTATATCTCGGACAGATTTTGTGCCACGAAATCGCCCATAAGGTTGCGCATCTTCTTATGTCTTCAGTTAAAGTTATTTTGTCTTACCGGGTTTTGTATTGTTACCTGTTCAGTTTTAATTTAAAAATAGATACAGTTTTTATTAGATTACTTAAAATCGGCTTGTCCAAAATTGTTCAGATTTGGTATGTGTATTCAACACACACCTTTTAAAACCTACTTAGAACTTTACTGTAAAATTGTGTGGCCAATATCTGGACAGTTGGTCAGTTTCTTATTGTCTGGATGTAATAACCCGGTATGTAATACACAATAAAATAAATTATAGCGCTTTTAGATTTTTTCAATTGACCAATTTAATAGACCAATTAGGGAGGCAGTACAGCAATTTCTTAATTACGTTAAAGTTTACTTTTATGAATTTTCCTACGAGGGCGAATTAGGATATCCAGACAGACAATATCCAGGCAAAGGTAAATTAGCCAAAACTATTAAAATGACTATATAAATGTATAAAAAGAAATTATTATGTTATAGGTGTTGGACATGCAGAAGACCTACATTACTTTTTTGTTTCGAATAATTCTGCCACGGATGATGATCTTGAAGTGAGAAGAAAATTGGTGTTAATGTGGACAAATTTTGCCAAATATCTGTAAGTCACATCCAAATGAATTATGTAAATTAGTCTTTTAGGTTAAATTGTCTACCTTTTGATCAATTTTAACTCGGTATCTTGAAATTTGGTATCTGGGAGATTTTCTGGCAAATGTATATTTTTACTCAGTAGTTTTATACAGGTAGGGGCTAAATAGTTATAGTCTTCAAAACCAGTTAAAATATGTAAGTGGCGGCCTCTCCTACAAGTAGAGTCATATTGACATCAAAATCCAAATTTCTCATGTCAAAAACTTCTAGATACCACTTTCATCCGACGTTGTTTCCAGAAATTATTTGGAAAAAATCGAAATAAAAATGAAACTAAGCATTTTATCACATACATTTATACGAACTTCCGGAATAGAGTGCGAACCACCCTGTATATTATTCTTATTTGCCCTTTTGAGGGCTGTAATTTCTTCAGGAAGCATTTTAAGGCATATGTTCATAGGCACTTTTGTTTTATTTTTATCCGTAGAATCTGCCACCGAAGTTAGATACAGTATTCTTTTGACGCTCTGTATATACTATGTATTACTTATAAAACTGGTTCTTAACAACTATTTCTATTAATATTGGCTTTAAAATGATGTTTTGTTGACATGTTTAATTTGTTTCAGAAATCCAACACCCGATGAATCAGTGGATAAACTAGATGGCGTAGTTTGGCCAGCAAACAGCCCAGACACCAATATTACTCAAGGAATCCAATATTTAGATATCAACAAACTATTATCTGCAAGATTGAATCCAGATCAAAGCAACTGGAACTTTTATAAAGAATTTTATGACGAATATGGAATGCCGCCATACGATACGTACTAATGTAAATATTTAATTTTAATATATATTTATTTTAAAAAATACCTACCCTTTATATTTTATTGAATCTACTATTACCATGAATTTATTATACTTTTAGGTATTATCGTGACATATAATCAAGTAATAATGATAAAGAGTAAAATGTTAATTTATTGTAAATCTTTTTAATTAAAAAAATTAAAAGTAAATTACTTTTAAAAGATACCACTTCAAGTTTTGTATTTCTTGAGTATCGATGTCAAATGTCAACAAAAGAAGATATCAGAGAGCAAAGTGGCATGGCGTCTCGAAAGTGGCTCACCCCTATAACTTTAAAAAATATATAATTAGTTAATTTTAAGGGAATTTCATAAATGAACGGTTTACTACACGTATGGGAAAAGTGATTCCATTATTTCCCTCGATTTTTGACCGATATCTACCGCACTCTACACAACCAACTATTTTACAGTCTATTTCGATAAATCGCAATAGTGTCACTGTTAATTTAAGTTCTGCCACAAATAGTAAAATAAATAATAAATAACATAAAATAAGCTTAGTAAAGACTGACAAATCCACAAAACTTCACAACGTCAACGTCTTTTGAATCGTCAAACAGAACTGTCAAGGATCCCTACCCTAGAATCCTCTTTCCGTCGATCTTGCATGCATACATGAGAAGCATTATATATATTTATATTATATTAAAGTTTATTACTAGACCAATTTATACAGATCATTTGAAAAAAAAAATAATTTTCAATATTTGTAAGGCTTAAGGTTAATAAAAATGGGTTTTCAGGGGATAAATAAAATGTGTTTAAACGAAAAGAGAACTATTAATATATTTATTTATCTCTCATATTTTTTATTGCATTGACAGTTTAGTACGTAGTGTAATAAGAGTCATTACCGTACGTATCATATACAGCACCGTAATACTCCCAATCACTTTGAAATGGATTAGATTCTAAAGTTAGTGTGTCGTTGATGTTTAAGTAGTAGACAGTATCAGTTGCGTTAGTTTCTGCAGTATTTGCTATCCAAGTCACATTTTCAAGTACCCCATAATTGTCGAATGATAGTGGATCTCTAAAATATGATAACTCATTATTAATATTTAGCTACATAGTGTTTTTTGTAAAAAAAACACTAATTTTATTTTTTTTTTCTATGTCTCAAAAGTGCTCTCAAAAGTGCTTCAAACCCCTATAACTTTTTCATTTTTTCAGATAAAGAAACGAGATTTGGTATGTTAGTATATAACATAAATTAGGATTTATTGACGTATTCAATTGTTTTTGGTCACTTCCTGTTTCACCGGAAATTATGACAACTTTTGATTTTTAAATGGCATCCTCATTTTTAATCAAGAAGCCTTGGAAAATAGATTTGATTGTCTAATGTTTTTCGTGTCTTGTCTGGCCGGTTAAAAGATGCTCAAATCGTATTTTTAATCTTATCTCATTTTTTTCAAATGAAACAAGGGTGGCTCATTTACATATTTAGAAAAAGCATTTTTTTACGAATAATTTGGTACCACACACTTGGTATTTCGAGTCAAATTGTCGTTATGAACCGCATGTTACAATTTCAAATAAACCATAATATGCAAAAATGTTAAAAGTTGATTTTCGATATGTCAGTCTATTCAAAATGCCATTTTCTATCATATGAAGTAAAAAAAATACCGAGGATGCCATGTAAAAATCATAAGTTGTAGTCATTTCCGGTGAAACAGGAAGTGACCGAAAAGAATTGAGGGGCTTAGAATAAAAGATATATAAGTGACTTTTTGTTCTAAATGGACTTAAGTACAGATTTAGATACTTTAGATACCAATTTATTTAGTATAAAAGAAAATTAACTAAATTCAATATTCTACTACTTAGTACCACCTTTGGTACCACTGTTTAACCCATTTTTACCAATTTACTTAATTCCATTTTATACCAAATAAATTGGTACCTAAAGTATCTAAATCTGCATTTAGAAAAAAGTCACTTGTAGGTATCCCTTTTATTCTAAGCGCCTCAATTGAATACGGCAATCAATCCTAATTTATGTCATATAAGTACTAACATACCAATCCTGTTTTTTTATCCGAAAAAATAAAAAAGTTATAGTTATAGTTATAGAGGTGAGCTACTTTTGAGACCGGTATAATAAACTATTTGTATACAGTCTTATTTATGTACCCTGTTTTAGCAAAATTCGTCCATAACGATACTAGTCTTTGTCGTGTTAGTTCATCGTCATCATCTGCCTCTGCACCAGTATAAAATAGATAATTAAGTTCTTCACTGTGAGCAACACCTGAAAAACGGACAAAATAATATCATTAATCTAGAATCTATAATAAACTGAAATACATAAATTCCTATATTTTTGATATATAAGAAATTTGTGACTTGTTGCCATGACTTTCTTTGTTTTACTGATCATTATTTCAGTAAGGATAGTAAATAGGTAAGCAAAACTCATTATGTTCTGTACTCACTAGGACCATTATTATATTACAGAGCATTGTGATCTCAAAATATATTGACAATCACAAAACAAGAGAAAAGTTAAACAAAACTAGAAGAAAGAGACTTTCTCATGTAGCAAGAAACGTAAATGATTTGATACAGAAAGTATTTGAAACTTTTAATTTCTTATTCAACAAATCTTAATAATAAAAAAAACAATAATTCATACCAGCGTAATCGCGGTCAGATTCTCCTAACTCTCCTTCGTATGAAAATTCATAATAATAAACATCACCATACTGAGACATTAAATTCACTGTTTCTCGAATCGGTCTAATAAACTGGTCGACATTGACGAACTGAAAATTGAAAAATGGTATATTGTTTTATTAGAAGTAAAAATTATGCTTTTTGTGGCGAGGCTGTACATTTGACATTACAGGTGAGATACAAAAGTCATTTTTACTCCGAATAGAACATGCTATTTTTTTCATAGTTAGCAAAACATACATCAAAAGTATTGTGGGGTTTTCGTGTAGTTTCTTTACATAAATAATTTTCTTTTTTGCAAGAAAAATATTTAAATGAATCTGGTACTTACTGTAATAAGATTTGTAGCCTGCAAACTAATAAGACCTATTCCAAAATAATGGAGTCTAATTTCAGTTCCAACCACTGTTCGCGTATCGTCGTTCTCTGTTAAATCGTATGGTGCAAATCTCGATAATTGAAGATCATATTCGAGCAGAATCAATGCCGCTATAGCTAAAATTGTATTATTACATTTAGTTCGTGTTCACACAATAATCATGCAAATACAACAGAAAATTACAGAAATTTACTATGAAGCACCATATACTTTATTCGACAATTATTCGAATTAATAAAAGATTAAGTGAACATGTTCTGCAGTTATTCACAAGTAATCGGACTGCAATAGACTAAAATTTAAAGAAGCTGTTTTTATTCAGAATATTGTTAATACTTCTAGCCATCCCAGCATTGATGTACGAAAAGCTTGAAAATCTTCTTGATGAGATGCATTTTATTTGGCCGTAAGTTCTGAGGAACTTTTTCTGGTATCTTAGACCGTTGGAGGATTTCCATTCCAGGTTACAGATGGAGTCTTCCAGGTTTTTCAGTTCCGCTTTTACTTGGTTTCCGCTTGGAAAACAGAACGGTTCTGGTCCAGTTAGTAGAGTGTTTGCTCTTTTTCTAGCTAGATCATTTGCTTTTTCATTGCCTTCTATCCCTTGGTGAACGGGCACCCAAAGTAGGAAGACTTAATTTTTTTTGTCTAATTTGTTCAGGTTCTCTAGGCATTCTTTGACCAGCTTCGAATAGATGGTTACCAAGTTGATTGCTTTTAGTGCTGCTTGACTATCGGATAAGATTACCATTTCCTGTTTTCGATAGTCCTTATCTAAGATAAATTGTACGCATCTTTCAATAGCGTAGATTTCTGCCTGAAGGATGCTGAGGTAGGTACTGATTGGTTCGGAGTATTTAGTTTCTAGTGCAAATACTCCTATCCCTGTTCATGCTTTGGTTTTCGAAGCATCCATATACCACGTTATAGTATGGTCTTTTACATGCTGAGCAAACGTTTCCCTTTTTCAATCCTTTTTATTGCTCAATACTACAATGAGATGTTTCTCACAGTTGTAAATTTTTGGTATGTCATCCACTGGGAGTTGGAGAAGTGGAATTTTCTTTTTGAGGGTGTTCCAAACCCCTGACCTAAAAATTATCTCTGTACTGTTTCCGTCAATAGACAAGGGTATCAGGGCTTCTAGCATCAGGCAAGAAATGCAGAACACATTCTATGTCAGTACAATAGTCAGCAAATGTGCGGTTCTTTGTACTAGACAATGATAATTACTTAACAAAAATTTAAATTTCAAAATATTCAATTTCCAAGTTTAGGTTCTTAAATTCTCATGGGCTCTTTCACAAAAAATAAAATACCCAATTCAAGGACAAAATCTGAAATAGAAGACTATTTTCAGTATATTTATCCAAAAAAAATAGTTCCATGACATTGAATATTTTTTTATAGGCCCTCAAAATTGCTTTAATTTCAAATAATTTTAAAGTGCCAATTGATGACGTATGAAAAATACGCCCAATCACATTGCAGAACCGTGCTCGTGCGCCAGCCACCAACTGGCAACATTGCGATTTGATTTGACCAGCACCACCTCAACTTAAGGCCAATCAACATGATATGGGCAAGGCAAATATGGCGGCGAAGGCAGCGCATTATTAAATTGTTTACCTTTAACCTGAAAAGCCGGTAGTGGTTTCTCGTTACGATTGCATACTAGAAATAATTAATTATCTCTAGTTTGTTGTGCTTCTGCAACACGTTTGTTTAGTTCTTAGTGTTCAGTGCATAATATGATCAGAAAATTGTGATAAAATAACAGTGTAATAAAAATCTAAACCAAACATTCCACATAGGGAACTTCAAACTTTTGTGCTTGTCGTACTTCTCTATTATTAATTATTTTAAGGTAAGAACTAGAAGTATTTATCAAGATATTACACCTAAATGAGTAAAAAGCCTTCGCTGCCAGTCTGCATAGTACTTTATAATGATTACTTACAATAATCAAAAGATAGGTATTAAAGGGTATGTATTAACATTTTATTATAGCATGCCTTTTACATGCTCTGTTCCAAATTGTTACGGGAATTATAGAGGGGATCCCAAGGTTTCTGCTTTTATATTCCCCAAAAATTACGAGCTTCGTAAAAAATGGTTGACAGCTATTAAAAAAGATAATTTCACTCCTACTAGTAGTTCTCGGGGAAGAAGTGCATTAAATATGCCTCAAAAAAGCCAAAGGCCAAAGCCTCTGTTACCCTAGTCAGGATGTAGTTATGGCTACTGGTTACACTTACCTCACTATAAGTAAAATATTGGAAAAATAATCAAGCTTTTTACATCATAAAAATCACAGAAAGATATTGACAACATTGACATTTGAAAATATAAATGGCCTGGATGTAAGTCTTTTTTTAGGTCACAATTGCCCCTCACATACGTCAGAATTTATTATTAAATCCATCTTGTTCAGAATATCCAATATTTTATTGAAGAACTATGCAAAAAAAGGAATGACGTCTTTACCACAAAGACAATGCCCTATGGAAAGGGAAAGAGTAAAGAAAACTAAGCTACGCGTAAGTTTTACTTACGAACCCCCAAAAAGGTATTTAGTTTTTTTTTCTATATAAAATCTTGAAACACATATTATATTTTTTATTTATCCTCACCTATATTATAGTTTAAATTTATTCCCATTTGTGTAATGCTGCAAAACATAGAAAAAATATTCCATATTTTTTGACCCAAGCCAGTGTAGTTTATAATTCCAAGAGCATTTACCAAGGCTTTTACTAAGACAAGTAACTTTCTATACTGTCCATAATAGTATATATTTATCAAACGTTCAGAGTAAATTCTAAACTATGGTAGGTAAGTGTTTGCAATTGAATATTTAGTTTATATTGCTATTTTCTCTCATATATATTTCTGGCTATTTCTTTTTCCGATGATTTTGAACACCCTATATATGCTACCTCAAGTTTGAATATTTTAACACTACTTGTTTTCTGAGAAAGCAGACCTTTTTATAAAAAGTAACTAACTGATATTTTCATAAAAGTAATAATACAAAAAATTCCATACTTTTGTGGAGAACTTTAGACTCCCTGTATATTAATAAATTAGTGAAATATTACGTAATTTAACCCGACATTTGTGTGAAAAATGTCTATTTGGAAATAAAACAGGTTTTAAAATACGCGCCAAATAAAGCACTTCTATCTCCGCCATATTGGAAAAGGTTGAATGGCTTTGTGTGGAGGTGGTGGTGGGTCAGCATGGTGGCTCGGCCGCGGCGGTGTTGCCGCTTTTCAACATGCCAGGTGTGACGTATTAAAAATAAAGTGCGGATGTTTATTCTGGGCTTTTTTGTTTTTATTTATTTTCTTAAGAACGACTTCAAATTTTTCGAAAGTGAGATAGCAGAAAATTCTAGAATTAATTGCTTTATTCAATTATGCTAATTCCAAAATATAGTGAAAGAGCTCATTCGGTCTAAAACCAATCATTCTAGTGGACAATTAATACAACAACTCACCAACATATTTTGCATATCCTCCTGCTTCGTTTGAATTAAACCCGATAAGTGTAGAAACACTGTTGTAATCTCCAGATTCCAGTATTTCATAACTTCGATCTGTAACAACTGCTTCTGAAGAGTCCGGTTCCTCAACCGGTCCAAAAGGTAAACCTGCCAGTATATCACCAAGTGCATACGTCTAAAATATTTAGGCAGATATAGATATAGATCAACACTTCTAAGCATAGAATAACACAAACTAAGTAATTAACAAATATATATTTGATATCAATTAAACTTTTAGTTACGTTATCGAGGGCGTGATTTTTAAATTCAATGTTGCCAATCATGGACATATTCGGCGCCGGGCTGACTAACTGGAATTTAAATTTCCCGCTGGGAATTCAGGTGGTAGCTCTGCGGTAAAAATGTCAAGTTGCCACATTTATTTATTTATTTCCTGACATTGTCATTCGTTTTGACACTTAGTTTTGTATTACGAGTTTTTGGTTTAAATAAACAGTGTTGTGATACTTAAATCGAATTATCGATAATTTAATAGCCGTAAAAAACTCATCGCAACTTTATCAGGGTATGTTGAACAGAAAAGCGCTAGTAATGGCCCTTTATGTCCCTTAGGTGCTGTTAAGAAGGTAAGTTTTGTTGATGTAAATAATAACTCTTCTTATATTTATAGTTAATTAATTATTGTTTTCTAAAATACTTCGATTAAAAGAAAATATGTAAAAGTGGGCAACGCTGTGCCGGTCAAGCTTAATCACGTAAATAAAAGTTTATTTGATATGAACTATATGTGATTAATTAGAGCGATCACAAACTTACGAAAAGGTATTTCGATAATGTCGCTTTAACTTCCGATATATTATTGGCGTCCAATTTTTTTTTACTTGTTAGATTAACATTGAGTCAAAAAAATTATCAATTATTAGCATTATTAAAATGTATATTTCCAATAATAATAATAATTTAATATGGATATTTAGTAACAAAAATAGATATAGGCTATATGTTTTAAAAACCTTAAGCTTGTTAAATATGAAATTATATCTGGGAAACATCGGATTTTACATTTAATAGCACCATTTTATAAAAAGATAAAAGTGACTACGCTAAAGTGGCATTTATTTGACAAATATTAACATAAATAACAATAAAGCGATGAAAACATAAAGAAATACAATATTTTGTTTTTTTCCAAATATATGATGAGGTATTAGTAGCTTTCTGTTTTCAAAACGTCATTATATTGGACATAGTATTTCAAAAAAATTGTCATAATTGTTAGAATATTGCGGCACCTTGTATAAATATAACTCACCGCTATTGTCACTGTGTTTTCAGCTACTTTCAATTTTTTATAATTTATTTCTCGCAATGAGTCCAATAATGTCTGAGAATCATTTGCACTGACCCCAACTTGGGAGCCAACGTCAAAAGCTTTACTTTCTGCGTCCCGTGTTAGAGCCCAAAGACATAAACTGGAAGCGCTTTCCATAATAGCTCTGGTAAATAAACCTAAAACGATTGTATATTAAAACATGATTGTTATAGACGAATCTTTAGAACAGGGTATTTCCATTTAAATCAATTATGTAGATATTAATTAATTATAGATTATTAATTTAAATTTTTAGTATGCTACCAATCACAAGAGGCGCTTTATTTACTTTCATTTCTTAATATGACAGATAAAGTTCTAAAAGGGGATATTTTGTGATGTCAATGGAAAGTTTACCAGATTGTAAAACATATAAAATATATTTTTAGTTTTTCTAAACTCAGGGAATACCTTCAGTTTGGTTTGTGTTAATCATATACGATACCGATGCAGCTCCAGCACTTTGACCGAATATCGTAATATTTTCTGGATTTCCACCAAAATATTCTATATTATCCTTAACCCACTTTAAAGCTAAGATTTGATCTTTCAGTCCCCAATTTCCTGGTATGACATCATCCTCGGTACTAATAAAATCATAACATAAATTTTTCGTTCGATTATCGTTTGTATAAATTAGACTTATTATTGCTAAGATAAGGTGTGTGTAATTACCTTAAAAATCCAAATACTCCTAACCTATAATTGAACGACACAAAAACAACATCATTATCAAGAAAATAATCGGGTTGTCCTGAGGAATTTGATGAACCCGTGGAGAAAGCACCTCCGTAGAACCAAACCATTACCGGTAAACTTGAATTGAGCTAAAAATTCAATATGCACTATTTTTATTTCCGTAATTTCAAAATATTATTCTTTCCAGTTTCAAAATGCTTGATTCAATGCTGGGTTTTTTACCCCAAATGGGCATTAAAATATTTTACGATCTCTATAATTTAATTTAGAAAAATACTACTGAATGTTTCATGTGAACAGGCTCGCGATTCGGTTCTAGGCCGAACGATGCCGCGTAAAAAGCATACGATATCGCAAATCCGTCTAGTAAATAACATCTGTGATTTCAAATTTTAACTGCCTTAACTCCTCTTATAAACAGCAGACGATATCACGAAATTTGTTGATTGGTTGTTCGTAATCAGCATTCATGATCACAAAATTTCCAAGTGCAAGATGCCTACCAAAAAATATAGTACTAAATATTATTTTGCAAAAAATTAATTTGTCCCTAAACGACGAGTATATAAGTTAGAAAATAATGAAATTATTGGAACACTTTTCCTTAAAAAGGAAGAATTTGAGGTAAGGTACAGAAATTGACCACAGTAATTACTCAAAGCAAATTAACTTAAAAAAAATCAGATTATCAATTAAAACCAAAAAATTAAAGCTAAAATGAATAAAGTTACAGAATGTTTTAAATTTTCAGAAAATTTTACCAAATGTTTAGAGAATAACCAGCTGTACTTAAAAAATACACTTTGTGTAGTTTCTTTGCAGGTAATTTGACTTGAAGATTGTAACTTAATTCCTTCTTGATATTAATTTTTTATAGTTACAAGTACATATCTTTTTTTAAGAACAGTTAGGTATTAGAGATTTACATTAAGTTCTATGGAAAATATATTATATCTTTATTTGGTTTAAGTAATTTACATATGTACGTATGTAAGTTGGATGAAAATAAAATATGTCATTTGTGAATCTAAACTCATCGGTAAAAGTCTTGCATCCCCTTACTATTTTAAAAAAAATTACACTTCAAACTAATTTTTCGTGGAAATCAATAGATGCTAAAGTTATGTAAAAAATAACACAAAAAAGGGAAAACTTTTACCAAGTTTAATAATATATTTTGCCAAAATACAAAAAAATGCAAATTCCGTAAAGAAAAATGTTTGACAAATAATAGAAAATAAATAAATAAATAATAAATTCTGACAAAATTAAGGTTATTAATATAAACTATTGCCTCCTCGATTTGTTATGAGTGCATCAAGTCGTCGGGGCATCCCCACTATAAGGTTGTTTATCGTTTCTTGAGGTAAGTTATGCCATTCCTCTTGAGCGGCAATGATCAACTCCTGATCATTTCTTGGTGGGTTATTTCCGCGAATCTTCTACAGCTTCGGTGATGTACTTCCAGATATTTTCAATAGGATTCATGTCGAGGGAAAGTGGAGGTCAGTCCAGACGATTTCCCCTTTATTTAATGATTCCTGGACCATCCTAGCTCTGTGAGGACGAGCGTTATCATCCATGAAAATAAAATTATTGCCGATTTCTTCTCGCAGTGGATAAATTATTGGTCTGATTACAGTTTCCACATACAAATGGGCGTTCATCACCCCAGGAATATGAATGAGCTATGTTCGCCTATTGTACATGATGCCACCCCAGATTATTCAAGCGATGCTGCCTCCCTGCCTCCCTCCACACTCGCTGGCGATAGTCATCACTGATCAAACCTATCCTGGTACCGTCAGTGAAAATGTCGTTTCTTCACTGAGGTAATAACCAGTTCTGGTGTTCTCTAGCCCACTGTAGCCTCCTTTGTCTATGGTGTAAAGTTAATAGATGGACTTGCAGTGGACGTCTACGCCGCAATCCGGCATTAGAAAGTCGCCTAGAAATGGTTCGGCTTGATATCACTCGGTGGTAAGTTTGTTGAAACTGAGATCGTAGCTCTCGAATTGGAACTGACCGATTTCTTCTGGAAAATTGAGCCAAGTAGCGATCCTGTCGTTCCAGCGTTACCCTTGTTCGGCCCAACCTAGGACGAGATCTTACATTTCCGGTGTCCATATACCGTTGTATAATTTGGCTTACAGTACTTCGCACTAAATTTAAAAGATCAGAGATCAGAGCTGAGACCTTCTTCGGGCCCTATCGAAGGCAGAAATTTTGTGGCCTGGCATTTTTGTCGCCTTTCACAACACTTACTACAAGATTGAACTTGAACTGAGAAACAAAATTTGACCGCAAATAGCAAAACCATACACATTCCATCGATAAGGTTTTCTTTCATTGCTTTTATGACCTATTTTTTGTAGGCACATATTAAGGTATTTGTACACATAGCCACACCAATATGCTATGCAAAGAAATAAATTTATCTGTGGGGTGCAAGACTTTTGCCGATGAGTGTATGTTCTGTTGATTTCTCGACACACGAT
Organism: Sitophilus oryzae; assembly: GCF_002938485.1. NCBI lineage: Eukaryota > Metazoa > Arthropoda > Insecta > Coleoptera > Curculionidae > Sitophilus > Sitophilus oryzae. Next base: position 942,646 of record NW_022147431.1, on the reverse strand, counting down.
TTTAGGTTTTACTTTATAGTCCTTGGGAGTAGCAAGGTACAGCTTGCCATCCTAGAGCAGTCGTAGAGTCAAACTCCACAGGAAAAACCTCACTGCATCAATTGAGGCGCTTCTGGACCTTCCGCTTCTTCACTAGTGATCAAGGCGAAGGCAAGAATAAGACTCTATCCATAACAAACTGCGATGTCTCTGAGAAATACGACAGACACAAGACACTTAAAGATGGCGAATTCGATTGGGGAACTCTACTCCAAATGAGATAGGACCAGATGACCCCTCTTTATCAATATCACAAAATATTCAGGGTGAATAAAATGGATCGAGGAATATGGACAGATAAAACATTCCTTTAGGACGAACTAACCTGGTATCAGATAAAGGAAATGAATTTAGATTGGAATGCCCGTCATATAATAATTGAAATTTTTACGAATCAACAGCACGTCAACGTGTATTTTTTCGTACGATCACCAAAGTTAAGCAGCAATATGCGTGGTTGTTATTGGAAGGGGTGGCCCTTTAAAAAAAACCTTTTTTATTTTTAGGTAGTTTAATTTGTGTTGACAAACAAAATTTGCGATTCTGAATGCTGATTACGAGCAACCCATTAATAAATTTCGTGATATCGTCTGGTGTTTATAAGAGGTATTAATGCAGTTAAAATTTGGAATCACGGATACTATTTACCAGACGAATTTGCGATATCGTATGCTGTTTACGCGATATCGTTCGGCCTAGAACCTAATCGCGATCATGGACGTCGTTTACAAATATGCGGCCGACAACGGTCCACTATTGCTAATATACAAAATTATTTATTACTGCATCTAATTCATTCGTCTAGATAAACTAGACCATTACAATTACTTACATCTGTTGTGTATACGTCAATATACAGGCAATCTTCTGATCCAATAACATTGGATTCCGTGGCTATTATCACAATATCTGCGTCCATCTGAGTGCATTTATCATTTTGTCCTGTGGCGTTCAGCACATCAGACCAAGCATCATTTTTAACTGGAGCCTATATAACAAACAACTTTTTTATAACTTTATTTTGGCATTTCTACTTAAGTGTATCATTAGTAATTCTTCAGTGTAGTTCTCTTTAGCTAGATAATACTATATGATCGAGAAAAAACAGCATCCAGTTGGCTTGGAAATGAACATCGATGACATTCCCTATATAAATTTACATACAAAATGACAGCGATCTCCGTTTTATAGTTATCGCTGACGTTTTTTTATCGATCATATATATAACTTCAAGTGTATCAAATAAATATATTAAATATACAAAAAATAACGTACAAGTGCGTACAAGCTTTACCAATTAAACTTTTCGTTGCGTAATTGAAGGCGCGATTTTTAAATGCATTGTTGCCAACCATGATGGGGCGCCGCGCCGGGCTGTGTGAACTGGAATTTAAATTTACCGCTGGGCATTCTGGTGGGAGCTCTGCTGTAAGAAAATGTTGCCACATTTATTTATTTATTTCCTGACATTGTCATTAATTTTTCGACACTTTAGTTTTGTATTACGATTTTGTGGTTTAAATAAATTGTGTTGTGATACTTTAAGCTTTAAAATTTTCACTAGCAGACCTTGCAGTCGAACATTGTTCTTTTTAGAACCTCTTATGTAAAGTGTACAAGAAGAGCTTAATAGCCGTAAAAAACTCATCGCAACTTTATTAGAATATTTTGAACGGGAAAGTTGTAGTAATGGCCTTTATATCCTTTAAGTGCTGTTTAGGAGGTGGGTTTGGTTGATGTAAATAATAAGAACTTATATATTCATAATTAATTCATTTTTGTTTCCTAAAATATTTTGATTAAAAGAAAATTTGCAAAAGTAGGCAACGCTTTACCGGTCAAGCTTAATCACGTGACTAAAAGTTTATTTGATATGAATTATAACACTCAATCGATACACAAATTATTTTAATACTTGAAGAACTGGTAAAGTAAACAAAAGTAAACTCAACAAAAGAAAAGACGAATTTGACATATGATATCTATAAAATGACAAAAATACAATCTACTTTAAAATTAAAATGGCAGACCACAACTGTCAATGTCATATTTTTTTCTCGTTAGACACTCTATAGTTTAGTATTTTACATCTTACTGTAATTTTGCACATACTAAACAAGTAATTATACTTATCAGTAATAATAGTACAAAGATAATGTATTATTATTTTCAGCCGTAAATATAAATATTGTGCGAATTTTAAACAACAATCTAAAAGAAAGACAATAAGAGAGATATTTAATTAATTCAAAAACAAACATTTTATATAATTTTCGTAGACATATTTGTGTTATCTCGACAAGCGTCAAAACGTTTATCGGCAATTATTTCACAAATTCATTGAAATTAAAATGAGACATTTATTTTTATAATTTAGGTTTAGTTTTAATAGTAATACCATAATAAGCCTATTAATTACCATCCCGTGATTTTTTAAACATAGATCAAATAATACCCGACGATCTTTTGCACGTTTTATTAATCCTTAAGTAAATATTCCTATAATTCAATAAATCTTTGTAGACACTCAGACAGACAAAATTTTATTTGTGTGAAATTCAAAACTTAGTTTTTGAAAAGAAAGGATTTTCTACATGTAGGTACAGCTTATGATAGATAAATTAGCTTTAGGATCAAAAAGGCGGTGATTTTGACACCTAAGAAAATTATAATTAATTAATTATAAATCTCTCATAAAAAATATCTATCTCTCAAAATGTTTCTCGTTTATTTTCAATGACCAAAGAATACAAGGACATGTAACGTTCATATACGGACTGCAGCAGAATTTGTTACATTAGACGCTGTAGCGTGACTTCTTTGAATACTCCCAAATATATGTCATGTCAACTTGACGCAATAATGAATAAAGAGACAATCAGCAAACTGCCAACCGTCGTATCCCCAGCACCCCTTCACCCATGCCATCCCTCATAAAATACCACAGATGCCATCATTTTGGAGCCTACGGATGAGTCATCATCTCGTCAACAGCGAAAATTTTAGCGATTTTTAATACGATAATTTGTTGTCTGTAGTGAACTTTGTATAAAGTTTATTATAATGGGAACGTATTCAGCTTTCAAGTGCGTGTCAAAGTTGTGTCAAAGCCGCAACGATAAGAAAGAGCCAGGAGTTGCATTTTATAAGTAAATAAACAGTCCACTCCACCTTTTTGGCGTTTTCTTATTGAATTTGGTAATTATTTTTCTGATACTATATGTATTTGATATGTGCTATACATTGTTAACATTTTAATACGTTTTTTTTTGGCATTAATTAGTATGATACCACCGCCTACACCATAGGCGTAGTCAAAACATTTATCAAAAATAGAAATATCCCTTCAAGCAGTCAAGTTAAGAAAAATATATGGCCACGGCACTGTTTGGTGCCATGTGTGCCATAACAATTTGGTCTCGGTTGTTATATGTCCTTGTATTCTTTAGTCATTGCTTATTTTAGTCAGTTTTACTGTAACAATCTGACTGGACAATTCAGTGAAACTGAACGAATAATAAACGTTGATTGAGATAGTTGATTTAGGCAGATCGAATATATCGATTTTCGTTAACTTATAACCCAAATTTCAACTTTATGATATCCAATGGTTATTCAAAATCATTATTTTGTCAATTTTATACATATTTTATTTTTGAAGTGAAACTTTTTTAGGCGCTATAGGAGTAAAAATTAAAGGCCCTGACACACGAGAGGCGTCAGGAAAAGTTGTAACGATGGGACGTTATACTGCAATGGAGCGTCGTAACTCGGGCCCTATGATGTTAACTAGGGAGCTAAAACTCGGAGTGTACACGAAGCTCAAAGAGCCCCATCTTTTTATGATATTTTGACAACGTTTTGTGTACTATGAAACTTCATCATCAATAAATCAAATAAAAAAATCGTCCGATTTAAATGAAATTTGGTATGTCGATAGATTGGACCTTTGGATTGGACCAAGACCAACTTGACCGTGTACGACACGTGCCACTATGAGAGTTAGTTGTCGTTTTGACGTCAAAAGTTGATGTCATCCGATCGCGACCAAATTTGGTGGGTAGCTATGTGAGCGACGGAATTGCAAAGTTGGATACAACGTTTTGTTTACATCTTCATCAGGATAGGACTAACGATTTGATATTAAAGAAAAATGTGGGCCAATTTTGGCATAATTAGGAATGGGTTACAGGATGACGCACTTGACGTTTCGAACCGATGACTCTAAATAGCATGGCATCTTAAAGGAAACAAACAAGATCAAAAGCATATTAATCTGTTGCTGAAATGAAGAACCTAAGAACCATAATGGGGAAGACTAGAAGAGACAGAATTAGAAGAGCAAATATCAGACAACAATGTGGACGTACAGGACGTAGTGAGATGGGGTAGGCAAAGAAAAACAATGGTTCGTACACGAAAAACGCATGGAAGAAAACAGGCTACCAACCACGCATAGGTCTTGAAGGGAAACCAATGTGTAAGAGACAGTCGGGAAGACCTCCAAAAAGATGGAAAGACAGTTGGCAGTCTATCTCCCAAGAACTCCTACAGAGGCAACCATAAAATTAACAGATCGAAAGATCTCCAATAACTAAAAGAAGAAGAAGCCTCTAAATCAGGGTTTCTTTAAGTGTGGTCCACGGACCCCTTAGGTGTCCATAGCATGTGTATCAGGGGTCCGCGGTCCGCATTACGCCAATTAACTGTAAACATATTTATTAAGAAAAGAAATAGTGTAGGGCGGCGAATTCAGTAGGTAATTACTAAACAGTACGCAACGCGCGTAAGGATAAAAAAAAACAAGTTGAAGCTGTTCGCTTATCAAACGATGTTATCCATTCTAGAATTGTTGAAATGTCATCAAATGTTTTACAAGTTGTTGAAAAATTAATTGCTTCACCGTTTCCATTCAGCATTCAATTGGATGAAAGCACCGGTGTGCCACAATGTAGCCAACTCTTGGTATTTGTCCGTTACGTACAACAAGACACACGTAGTATTAAAGAAGAGTTTCTTTTTTGCAATTCACTTTTGGAGACTATAAGAGCTTCAGATGTTTTTGGAATGACAAAAAGGTTTTTCAACCAACAAAATTTATAGACTAGAAGACTAAACTTGATAGTATCTGCACCGATGCTTGGTAATACCCGCAATGCTTGGTATCCCGCAATGCTTAGTTTCGCGGCTTAGGTCAAGAAAGATATCCTTCATGTCATAATAACTCATTGTGTCTTACATCAGCATGCCTTGGCTTCACGGACTTTATTTACATTTCTGAAGGAAGTTATGTCCACATATGTCAAAATAATTAACTTCATCAGAGCAAGAGCCTTAAACCACCGCGGCACCGCCTGTTTAAAAGACTTTGTCAAGAAATGGGGTCAGAACATGAAGTACTGCTTTACTACACAGAAGTTCGTTGGCTGTCGAGGAGACAGGTCTTAAAGCGATTGTTTAAGTTGAGAACAGAAAGTGTTACTTTTTCTTAAAGATAAAGGAAATTCACTGTCTGAATATCTTGAGAGCGAATATTTTGTACTGGTGCTAGCGTATTTGGCAGATATATTTACTCAAAAGGTTTCATATGTAAACTGCCACTTTGGACATGGAGGGTGGAATCTGGTAAATTTTCCGATGTTTGAGGAGTTAATAGCACAAGGTGACGGCAACACGATATCCAAAGTCTAAGCATTTGGATACATTGCAAGCTTCTTTTGAAGGCTACTTAACTTCAAAAAAATGAAACGTGGGTGTGGGGTCCATTTATAATCGACACGGATAATATCAGCGATGAAGATCTCATTAAAGATGACTTAATTGACATGAGATCAAAAGAAATTTTGAAAGCTGAATTTCATGCAATAGATCTTGAGTTTTGGCGTTCTTTAAGTCAAGCTTACCCTCTTCTTGTCAAGCGAGCTATTCGTTCTGATAACATTTGCTACTACGTACCTTTGCCCCGAGGCAGGGTTCTCGGTTCTGATCTCAATAAAAACAAAAAGTCGCAACCGATTGAACGTCGCAGATGATATGCGCCTTGCCTTGTCGAAGATGACCCCTACAATTTAACGGTCTCATTGAGGCTAAACTAAATTTTGTTGGTTCCTTCTCACTAATTTACTAGTGTACGTGTAATAAATCTACTAATAAACGTTTTCTTTTTATGTAAATAAGGCTTTTTTTTTGCTCTATTATTTCTGATAGGGGTCCGTGGAATGGTACAAATTGCGAAAGTGGTTCGTGACTGCAAAAAGTTTAAGAAACCCTGCTCTAAATGGAAGAAATCATCAACATTTTTCTTAATTATGGGTCGATTGGTACCAAACTCGGCAAGTGGATTACTTACCTTGGAGTCCTCAGACGGACAGACGGTTATTTTAATACAAATTTTGTGAAAGCGAATCAAATGATTTATTAATTTTTAATTTATTACTTTTTCACAATTTAAAACTACACTTTTTCAAGATTGTCCTTCAAATCCTTCAATTTAATAGCTGTTAGTAAGAAGTTTCAACACACAAAACCAGATCACTGTGTAGCGATTAAAGGAAAATTATTCAGTGTAGACTATAGTTTTTGCAGAAAGCCGGATTTACTTAAGTTATCTTACACTTTAGAATAATATTTGCTTTTTTGGAATAATACTTGCTAAACAAAACTAATCATACTAAAATACGCTATATTTCTTTACAAGGTAGCCCAAAACAAGACTTAAGTATAATTTTCAAATTATTTGGCTAAACTGATAAAGGCTAAATAAACAACTTACTGCAAATCTTAGATCTCCTACTGGTGGCTGTGCATATGGTATACCTTTATAGGCATAATATGTTTTATTTTCACCAATGGTTTGATTTTCTATACCTCTTACTTGACCATCAGGTATAGTCACAATAGGACTATAGTCCTAAAACAGAACAACTTAATGTTATCGTTAAAGTGTTTCGTTGGCTTTATACATGAGCTAGATAGTTAACAAATTATTTAAATGTCTGGATATATTGGTGGGATATTAAACAAAGCCGGAAATCACTTTTTCACATAAAAAAGGTTTTCCGTCAAAACATTTACACCGGGTGCGTCTCAAATGTGGCTCACCCCTATAACTTTTTATTTTTCAGAGAGAAAAAATCGAAATTTGGTATGTTGGTATATGACAAATTAAGATAAATTGTCATATTCAATTGTTTTCGTTTACTTCTTGTTTCACCGGAATGACTTCAACTTTGATTTTTAAATGGCACCCTCGGTATTTTTGTTACTTTATTCGATGAAAATGACGTGAATAGAATGATATATCATATGTCAACTTTTGACATTTTTGCATATAGTTTATTTAGAGGAGTAGCAACATGCCATTCATAAAATGCTTCTTCCAAATATTATAATATGCTAATGAGCCGCCATCGTTCCATTTGAAAAAATTGAAATATGATTAAAATACGATTTGGGCATCTTTGCTCGACCAGACAAGACACACTAAAAACATTAGACGATAAATCTATTTTTCCAAAGGCTGCTTGATGATTAAAAATTAGCATTTTAATATAGCCATGGCACCTATAGATTGAAATTTAAAATACAATTTTGTTTTAAACGAAAATGTTAAAGTTAACATATGATATGTCATTCTATTCAGAGTGTCATTTTGTATCGAATAAAGTAAAAAAAAACAAAGTGTGCCATTTAAACATCAAAAGTTGTAGTCATTTCCAGTGAAACAGAGGAAGTGGTCAAAAACAATTGAATACGTCAATCAATCTAATTTATGTCCTAATACTAACATACCAAATCTCGTTTTTTATCTGAAAAAATAAAAAAAAGTTAAGGGTGAACCACTTTTGGGAAACACCCAGTATACGAAGCTGGTTGAGCTTCTCCGGATTGATCTATAATTATCCAAAAACTTTATAAATGATTAACTCACTATGCAAGAAACGTATTGGAAAACGTAAACAACACTAAATACTAAAATACAGCTCCAGAAAAGACGCATTTTGAAAATTGGATCTTACACTACTTTTGATCTAAAGAAAGGCCTACACAAAATAAATTTATAGGCATTCTTCTATATTATCTATATGGATGTTTCATATATGTGTCAATATTTGTTAGTCTACCGATTTACTTAGTTCGTATTTGGATATTTAAGACACTAGTAATAAAAGTATTTGTACTATACAATAGAGACAATAAAATTATGAACGGAACATTTTTTCCTATTAGTTGTAAACTAAATATTCCATACAAAAGCTAATTTACATATAGGGTGTAAATAAATACTTTCCAAAAAAATGGTGGTGACTGTACTAGTTCATCAATATCGTAGTCTAAAATGTTGTCCGTGTCTACTACATTTTTTAACAAATAAAATATGCCTAAAAATATTCCTAAAACATTATTTTTTGATTAGAACCATGCCTCCTTAGCATTTTGTGCTGACTCAACACATACCTAGTTAATTTTAAGAGCGAAATGAACTTACCACAAACAATTTGCAATTTTTCAACTATCATTAGTTTATGATGTTATTTTAATATCACGCTGGCTTTTATGACTATTGTCGTAAGGTCATATCGACACTGATTAGAACTCTATATATTAAAATTTAAAAAAAAACGTTGAAAAGTAACGACACAGGCTTGGTTTTAATAAATATTAGTAACATTAACAGAACTAAGGTGTGCAAAAATAAATGTAATAACTAAGTGTCCAAACAAATAAAAAACTCGTAAAATACTCTAATACTTTGTATTGCCTCCCCCGGCTGTTATAACTTTATGTCAGTTCATACTGTTAATGAGGCCGTAAATATATTGCGTTATGTTTTCCCATTCTTCTCTTCTTTTCTCTTCTTTTCTCTTCTCTTCGACACTAAGAACCATATTCAATCGTACACAACACTAATCACCAAAACTACCTGGTCATTATGAAGGATAACATCAAAAAGTAACGATAATTGAAAAAATTGCAAAATGTTGGTGGCTAATTCATTTTGCTCTTAAAAATTAACCTTAACAAAATATTCAGGAGATACAGTTCTGACCGAAAAATAATGTTTTAGGACAATTTGCTGACAGAAATTATTGCACAGGGTGTTTAAAGATGAGGTAAAAAGCAACTTTTCAATTAACCTTGCATATTAAGTCAAATACTAAAGTTTATAATAATTTGAGTATACGAATTAAAGTTGATATATTTATATTATAGTAAAAAATCAAAATTGAGCTAAAAAATAAAAAATATTGAAACATTTTAAACTTGAAGAATTTTTCCGTTGCGTTTTTTTTGCTTCTGAGTCTAGATATAATATCAGCAGGGAACACTATAAATAAAAAAAATGATTATTGATAGTATTTAGATTATGATAGTAAAGTAGAGTAGATTAGATTATGACAGTAAAAAATTAATTATTTTGTAATACAACCCTGTCACTTCCTGATTCTTTTCTCACTGATCCATTTACACCCTGTATATATCAGAGCAAATGATATTTTGACAAACAGTACATTTGAGCTTTGGTTTATTTTCAATTAAGCAAACAAAATCATTTATTTTATGTTAAAACAATTCAGATGACACGACATTCCAGTCTATTTGTATCAATTCGTAGTAAAAATATAAACTTATAATACCTAACCATTTATGGATTTTAGTTAATATGATAACTCCATTAGTTTTAGCTGATTGAAGAATTCTTTCAATCTACGGTTTTAGTCACCAAAACAGTAAGATTACCAGCTAGTACTAAACAGAATAGACTCTCTATAACTTTACTTGTAGTGTAATTGTGAGGTTATTAGTCTAGTCAAATTATGTATTTTTCTGAGGAAAGTTTTGATGTAGTTCTGATTTATTTTGTTCTTTATGTTTTTGGCGCGCTAAATACGAATCTGATGTTTGCTAACAATTTTTTTTCATGAAACATCCTGTACAGAGTAATATCTGTACAGACTTGTTCATTATTGCAAGGGGTTTTACTTTTTCACTTCATTTAAATTTCATAGTTTATTAGTATTATATATTTTAATAAAGCACGCTTTTAGATGTTTCAAAAAACTTTTAATAAGAGTAACTTTAACTCTACATATATGTTTCGGCTTGTTAGGCCTTTTCAAGGATTTTTTATAATCGCCTAACTACACTGTAACTATATATATATTTACTATGGGGTTGGGTTCAGAGAGTTTACAATAGGGGTAATAAAAAATGTGTTTAGAAATCCTTGTTGGTCGTTAACATTATTTTCGTTTTTAACAGATTTTAGTATTTCTAACTGTTCAATGTAATTTAAGCGTCTACCTTTTGTTTCTCTGTGTAGTAACTTAATTGAGGTTTCATTAATTTTGTGATTATTTACTATACAATGAGTTGCAAGACCAGAGCTATGCTGGAGATTATTAAATAGACTTTACATGTTCTTTAACCCTTATATCTAAATTTCTACCTGTTTGGCCTATGTACACGGCATCACAACCATTGCAATCCACCCTATATACACCCGACTTATTTTTGACATTAGGTTTGTCTTTATTATTTAATAAAATTTGACCTAAATTTCTTTATTTACGTTAATAGTTTTACATCTTATTTTATTGAGATTATTTGATATTTTGTTAGATTAAATTGAGGAATGTAGTTTAAAAGTCGATAATTATTATTGTCTTTAGAATTAGCGGAATAAAAATTTTTCATTAATATTTTTCTTTTGTTTTCTTTAGCATATTATCAATAAGGGAACACTTATATCCATTGGTGATGGCAATTTGTTTAATAATAATTAACTCTTTTTTAAAATTCTCTGGGCTCAGTGGAAACATTACTAATCTATGAATTAAACTATGAAAGGGTGACATTTTGATTTGCCAGGATTCATAGTTTAAGAATTACCACCCATAATGCGCTCTATACTTTTCTCTTTTAACAAATAATGACAGTGGATTCTTTCATCTGCAACTATACATGTACTTTTATTTAGGCACATTTTATATATGTATAATATAAAAATTTTATTTTTTATTATCCTGCCCTTAACTTAACAAAAATTATAAAAAAAATATATGTACTTAATTTTTTTATAGAAAAATTATTTACAAAAAGTTGATATTTTAAAGTTATAAACCAAAAAACCGCTAAAAATCCGCCTGCCACATAAGCATAGTATTTTACTCGAAAATACACACTGTTTCAATGTTTCAAAATTAAAATATCTTCGTAGAGATATTAATGCAAATTTATAATTCTGGGTATACTATACCAAGTAACAACTATATAAACGTACAATAGTTAACTCTCTATGGATTAGGATCAATAAAATGTATTTAAATAAATTTAAGCCTAATGTGAATAGCTGTAGCTGCGCTAACGACGTATCCAGATTATACGATCTAGAATATAGTGCCAACAATCTAGAATATACAAAAAACCAGACCTAAACAATTTTCAATTTTGAAGTCGGCACAATAACCTTTGGGTGAATAACTGATATTTAAAAAAAGATTAGATAAGAAAATTATATTAACAATCGGTTATTTTAATATCTTCTAATTCCTATGCATATTTTACTAGTATGCTTATTGCTTTTGAATTTAGAGAGGAAATGCTAATTTCTGGTCCAGATAAAGCATTTCTCAAAACAAATTACAATTAAATTAAAGAAAAGAAAGCTTGTTAATCCAAATCCAATAAATCAAAAGATCAATTTCAATGATCGAGCTATTTGTATCTGATCGGAAATCAATCCAAAAGTATATTTAATTATCGAATTAATGTATTTTGACTTTTTATTGTAACATAACCTAACTACAGTTTACTAAAATTTATTGAATATTTAGAAAATTACCTGTAAACGCCACAAATGTTTGGGAGTGATTTATCGGTCGCTACCATGTGAACTAACCTGTTCAAGGTCACATAAAACTTAATTCCAGTGCCGTGGTGTTTCAAGTCATTATAATAATCAATATAATCTGTTGTAATTTGTTGTTTTTAACTGTCAAAGTCTTGTCAAAACAGGGTCAAAACCTTTGAATAAAGACTAAGGAAGGGCATATCAAAAATCTTAAGTACACCGCGATGGGCCTCAAATATGGCCGACTTAAATTCCGGTTTATCAGTGCCGTTCTAATTTTATTTAAAAAATGTAAAACTATGATGTAGGATAGACATTAGGGGTGAACTCAATAATTTGTTATTTTATTTTTATTTTTTTTTTTTTTTTTTTTTTTTTATTATTAAAATTGTTATTAAAATATATAATTCTAATAAAAATAGATAGTTATAATAAGTATTTATTAACACAAATATCCGATACACTACTGAAGGTACGTAAGTCAACTTAACGTATTGGTATCTAAATTCTTTGACATCTAATCTTTGACAAGTAATAAATAAAAGCTAAAATGCAAGAAAATATATAATTTAGTTAATTTAAGTGAATTTCATAAAAGATCGGTTTTGCACTATACGTATGTATATTATATATAGTCACTTACTAGCGAAAAGTTGGTCCATTATTTCATTCAATTTTGCCGAGATCTACCACGCTACACAACCAACTTTTTTAGAGTCTTTTTCGATAAATCGCGATAGTGTCACTGTTAATTTAAGTGCTGCCACAACTTCCATCTAGATTTACTACCTTCATACAACTATCAGTAGTAGAATAAATAATAAATAACAAAATAAACTCCGTAAAGACTGACAAAATCCACAAAATTTCAAATCAAATTCAAATGTGTCAAATGAATCGTCAAAAAACAGAACTGTCAAATATCCCCACCCTAGAGAGCCTTTTCCGCCCACCATGCATGAATACATGGATAGCATTATGCTCCTTCCTTAGTCTTCTTATTCAAGGGTCGCTACCATGTGAACTAATCTGTTCAAGGTTACATAAAACTTAATTCCAGTGCCGTGGTGTTTCAAGTCATTATAATAATCAATATATAATCTGTTGTAATTTGTTGTTTAACTGTCAAAGTCTTGTCAAAACATATATTTGGTTATAAATATAAAATGGAATGCCCCATTGGTCGCACTGCAAGCACACCAATGGACTGACGCACAAAAACGAATCAATCAAAGAAACGCGATATAGTATCGTCTTTGTCAATCACGCTAACATTTTAGAATAAGTCTCCTACTTATTATATATAGCGCGCGTGTCGATTCTAACTTCATCAAGCGATGAATCACTCCCAAACATTCGTGGCGTTTACTATACATATACTAGCTGAAGCCTGGCGCATCCGCCACGACATCAGGAAAAAAATACTTTATTTTTTTAATTAAATGAAAAACAAAAATACGGCGACGACGGTTTTTAGAAGAGCCTTGATTAGCTATCTTTTAGTAAAAAAAGCAACTTTCTAGAGCAAGTCGTTACTTCAGTAGAGACGACACAGATAAACATTAGCATTTTATATATGTAGATTTTTTAATATAATTAATATTTGTAACGTATTGATAGTAATATAGCCTTAACATTTAATTCATACTAAATTATTGTACAAAATTATGTGTGGGTTTGTTAATTTAGTGTTCATCACACAATTAAAAACATGCCTATCATACTCTGTGACATTATGACAAAAGTTCACAAAAGTTATGTGAATTTGTAGAGCTTGAAAATGTGGATTTATTTATATAATATTACGTATACTATGGTAGTAATCTTTATTTCCCAGCCCACACCGACGATGGTTTTTTTTTATATTATGGCATGGCTCTTCTTTAGAAAAATTAAGAATTCGTGCTAATGAATAACATTGGTAAAAAACACAACTTTTATTATTAATATGTTTATTTGTTTTAATTTTTAATGTAATAACAGTTTAATATGTTGTGTAATAAGATTCATTTCCGTATGTTTCATAAATATCTTCGTAATACTCCCAGTCGCTTTGAAATGGATTAGTTTCTAAAGTAAGCGTATCGTTAATGTTTAAGTAGTACACAGTCTCAGTTGTATTAGTGTCGGCAGTGTTCGGTATCCATGTCACATTTTCAAGTACCCCATAATAGTCATATGAAAGAGGATCTCTGAAATAAAAAAAAAATAATTATTATTTTATTATAATTATTACTTTGTTTTTTTTTATCGTTTATTTATATACTTTTATTATTAATATTATAATTAAAGGTTTTAGATTTTATTTAATACACATGTATTACCCCGTTTTTGCAAAATTTGTCCATAATGTTACTAGTCTTTCTCGCGTTAGTTGATCTTCATCATCTGCTTCTGCACCAGTATAAAATAAATAGTTAAGTTCTTCTCCATGACCGACACCTGAAAAATAAATAAAATACTATTAGCATTTATAAATCCGTAATAAATTAGGGATAAACTCATCGAGTTAAGTTATCGGTTAAAATTAGATCTAATTTTAACCGATGACTCACTCGTGTTGTGATTTTATTTATATTTTAAATTGTAAAAGTTCTAAATGTGTTTCTTATTTGAATTTTAAAATGTTGTTGTTAACGGAAATGATGTTCTACGTTTGTGATTCTGAAGAAGACGAATTAAAATTGGTCGAAACATCAATTATTAAACAAAAGTGAGAGGTTCGTCTTATTAACTAAATACTACTGACTTAAAACCAGGGTTGGAAAAAATCATGATTTTTTTAAAAAAAATCAGATTTTTTTAATTTAAATCAGATTTTTTTGATTTTTTTGATTTTAATAGAAAACATTATTTAAATCCGATTTCCAAATAATTAGGACTCAATTCCAATTAAATTCCTATCCTAATGGCTAAATCTTCATAACTCTACCCGCATACTGACAACCCATGTCATTTTCCCAGACATCGGTCACGAATATATTCTGCAAAAAAAGTCGCTCGCTTCAGATCATAAGGATTTTTTTTGAAATGCCACAAGTGTATTATTTTTGTAATTTCAACGCCTAGACATAAAAAGTAAAGACTTTTACGCCTAAGCACAAAAGTACCAAAATATATTATTAAACTGATATTAAGCGTCAATTTCAACGAGTGTACAAATTGTTACTCGATTACTTACAAGGCATTACTTTTTATATTATTTGCAACGTTTGAAATTGATTAAAAGATTATTTGTAATGTTTAATTTGTAAAAATATAGTATATTCTATTCGGAGTAAAAATGTACTTTTGTGCGTCCCTGTTTACGCTATATAGTCCGTCAAACGTACAACCTCGTCAAAAAAAGTATAATTTTTACTCCTTACACAATACAATATTGTTCGGAAATAGTCTTAAGTCGAGAATGAAATTAGTATTATCTATTGTCAAAGTGTAAAATAAAAAGATATAAAACAGCATATTTTCTGACAACGATTTGAAGATATAGTCTAACATGAAAAGAACCTTTTTCTGCACTAGAGGTTGCGAATGGAATCTATTCGAACAGCATTTTTTTGTCACTTGTACATAAATTTCAAAATAAATCCCTGCCCTTTAGAAGTCTAATGGATTCATACGAAATTACTTCAAAAGTCGGTCCAACATTTTAATTGCTGAATAGATATGTAATAGAATAGGTATATGTGTTATACAAATAATTTTTATATAGTTTTATAACATTTACAATTTTTTTTCGATTTATTAAACGTATTTGAACGTTACAATAGTAAGTGTAACATTTCATTTAACGAATAGATATAGGGTATATATGTTATAGAAATATTTTTATAGTTTTCTAGGACACATTTTTATAACTTTTACAATTATTTTTCGATTTATTGTAAAGTTTTAAAAAAGTTGATTTTTTGATTTAAATCACATGATTAAAATTAAAAAAATCACTTGATTTAAATCATGATTTAAATCATTTTATTTAAACCATGCCAACCCTGCTTAAAACCAAGATTGAAAAAAAAAATTTTATATATATTTAATACCAATTAAACTTTTAGTTACATAATCGATGGCGCGATTTTTCAATTCATTGTTGCCAACCATGGACATATTCGGCGTCGGCGCCGGGCTGATCAACCGGATTTTAATTTTTCGCTGCTGTAAAAAATGTTAAGTTACCACATTTATTTATTTATTTCTGACATTGTGCGTTTGGAGATAGTCAGCCACAGCCGCTTCCCTGAACGCACACATTGTCATTCGTTTTGACACTTTAATTTTGTATTACGAGTTTTTCGTTTAAAAAATAGTGTTGTGATACCTTACGCTTAAATATATTTACTAGCAGGCCTTGCAGTCGAACATTGTTCTTTTTAGAATCTCTTTTAGTGCGAAGTGTACAAGATCGCTTAATAGCCGTAAAAAACTCATCGTAACTTTATTAGAATATTTTTAACGGAAAAGCGGTAGTAATAGCCCTTTATGCCCCTTAAGTGCTGTTAAGAAGAGGAGTTTTGTTGATGTAAATATAATAACTGTTAAGGTATTTATAATTTATTTAATTTTGTTTCCTAAAATATTTTAGATTTTAATAACATCTGGTAATCTTAGATAGAAGATCTTAATAATTAAGATGTTCTATCGAAGATTACCAGAATAGCAACACAAAATTTTGTATTGTATATATCTGATTACAATTGAGGGTTGGAACCTTTGGTGTTACACAGCAAAATAAAAACACTAAATCACCACAATACACCAAAACACTTTTACTTTTACACTGGACGCGCGAAAATACCTGGATGCTAACATGGTTAGCGAAACGCGTGTCCAGTGTAAAAGTAAAAGTGTTTTGGTGTATTGTGGTGATTTAGTGTTTTTATTTTGCTGTATATATCTGGTAATTCTGAATAAATATCACTAATTCATACCTTCGAAATCACGATCAGAATTTCCTAAATCTCCTTCGTAGGAAAATTCATAATAATAAACATCACCATACTGAGACATTAAATTAACTGTTTCTCGAATTGGTCTAACAAACTGGTCGACATCGGCGAACTGAAAATTAAAAAATATATTTATAAAGTTAGTGACAAACATCACACAAATCATTATCAATACACAAAAATATATTATTTCGTACGTTTTGTTCTTTTTGTGTTTTTTTTTGCTTTAAAACGAGTTTATTCTTACCGTAATGAGATTTGAAGCTTGCAAACTAATCAGCCCCACTCCAAAATAGTGAAGTCTAATTTCAGTCCCTACCAATGTTTTCGTTTCGTCATTGTCTGTTAGATCATAAGGGGCAAATCTCGACAGTTGAAGATCATATTCCAGGAGGATCAAAGCCGCTATAGCTAAAACAAATATGACATTCAGTTTTGCTGATGATTGAATTTAGTTTAGAAGTTGCACCTTCAGGCATAAGATATATTAATATAATGGGTTATAATGAGGCTTTCAATAATATATCCATCCCTGGTATGGTGACCCAAAGTAGTGCAACAAACAACAATGCCCAGCCTCAGCCAAATGCAAATACATAAGAGAGGCAATTAAATCAACGCCCACTGCAATAGAGTCGTTTCTGGACCTTCCGCCTCTCACATAGTGATCCAGGCTGAAGCAAGAATGTGACTTTATCGACATCAAAATGCGCTGTCTCTGGCGACTAAAACAGAAACAGAACACTTAAAGATGGGGGAATCCATAGAAGGACATCTACTACAAATAACATCCGATCAAACGACCCCTCTTTATCACTACCACAAACCATTCGAGGTGAATAAAATTGATCGATTAATCTCGACAGATACAACATTCCTTCGACGAAGGATTGGAAGAGCGAAACGCTTGCCCAGCAGTTAAAAGACCATACCATAACTTGGTATACTGATGCTTCCAAAACCAATACGGGAACAGGGATCGGAGTGTTTGGGCCGAGAGCTAATTACTCCGAACCAATGGGCACTTACCCTAGTATCCTACAGGCAAAAATCTACGCTATCAGAGATGCGTACAACTTATCTTAGATAGGAACTATCGGAAACAAGAAATAGCCATCTTATCTGATAGTCAAGCAGCGTTAAAGGCGATCAACTCAGTCTCAATCAATTCGAAATTGGTCAAAGAATACATAGAGAAGCTGAATAAATTAGGCAAAGAAAACAAAGTCCTCCTACACTGGGTGCCTGCTCACCAAGGGATAAAAGGCAATGAAAAAGCAAATAATCTAGGTAGAAAAGGAGCGAACACTCCACTAACTGGACCAGAACCGTTCTGCTTTCCAAGTGGTAACCAACTCAAGGAGGAACTCAAGAACTTGGAAGATTCCATCCGCAACCTGGAATGGAAATCTTGCAATGGTCTAGGACACTCGAAGAAGTTTCTGAGGGCTTATGATCAATAAAAATCACAGATCTTCCTAGGTCTGAGTAAGAACAATCTTCGGATTGTCACGGGGTTTTTAACAGGACACTGTCTCCTCAATGAACACCTCAGTAGATTGAAACTAAGAAGAAACGGCGAGATGCAGATTCTGTGGGGAAGATGGGGAAACACCAGTACACCTCATCACTGAGTGCGCCGAGACGACAACCATTCGTGCCATGAATTTTGGTACGACTGATATTGGAGATGGAGAACTACCCTCTATAAAACCGTCCCAGATACTGGCTTTTGTCAAAGCCCTGGGACTGTATGATGAGTTATGATTCAAGAAAGGGGGACACAATGGATCTGTAAGGTCGAAGTGATTAACCCCCCTAACACTCATTCTAAATTCTAAATTCTAAAAAACATTCCTTCAAGAAAGACTAACCTGGCAGCGATCTTATAAATATAAATGGGTCAAAAACCGGTGACGGAACAGGAGCTGGAGTATTTAGGAAAAGACCAATTAATATAGTTAGGGTTAATACTTAACTCTATTCCAGATAGAAATCTTCGTCATTCTACATTACGAGAGAGGAAGTAAGAGAAGAGCTTACTCAGGTAAGTACATCAATATATGCTCAGACTGTCAAGCGGTACTTAAGGCACTTATGCGCCCAAAGGTATCGTCGTGACTCGGCTGAAAATACCTGGATGAATTTAAAACTCTGACAAAAAGAAACAGAGTTAAACTATTCTAGGTCGCAGAGGTATCAAAGGCAACAAAAAAAATGATGAATGAGTAAGGCAAGAAATATCGGAATGCTAGTCGAGAGTCAGTCCTGGAACTACTCAAATATATGACCCGTGGTGTAGTAAAACTCTGGATCAGAAAAAAGCAGAATGTGGACTGGAGAAACAGACAGCGGGACAAGCATTGCAAAACCTTCATCCTAGGAAATAATTATAAAACCACAAAAGAACTACGAATGCTTAGCAGGAATAAACAACAGTGTGATGTCAGGTGCTACCTGAATAAGCTCAACCTGTATCAAGGAAGTCTTTGCTGCAGATCTTGCGATAAAGATCCTGAAACCGCACAGAATATGTCACTGAGATCGCAAGCGACTCTTTCTATTTGGGAAGGCAGGGCTAGAACAAGAGGAACAGGGATAAGAGATTGGGTGTAAACAATAGAAAAGGGACAAACACAATAAGTCTTAGAGGTCACAGTGTTTCCTGCACGGACGTCCCTTAATATTGAAAAAAAATCGGATGAAGTAAGGTAAGCAAGTGAGATATTACCATAATAATGGTGGAATTATGCAGAATTATCTTCTTAACAAAATAATCCAGAACATTCTAATGCATAGCTGGAAAATGGCTAATTCCTCAACTCACCAACATATTGCTCAAACGCTCCCCCTTCGTTTGAATTAAATCCTATAAGTGTAGAGACACTGTTGTAATCTCCAGATTCCAATATTTCGTAACTTCGACCAGTAATAACAGCGTCTGAACTATCAGGTTCCTGGACCGGTCCAAATGGTAAACCCGCCAATATATTTCCGATTGCAAATGTCTAAAATGTATAAAAATTACATACAAATATGCCTACTATAGTCGGTAATAATAATACGGATGTTAAAAGCTAAGGTCCTAAATGAAAAAAATCCTGAAATTAAGAAATTGACGCTTATCAAGTTTTTCCCATTGACACTTCACTTGGTAAATGGAGTTATAGTTAGTTTTATACAATACGATAAAATGATATTTTAACATCGACCGAAAAGATTAATTTCGGGAGACTATAATTTCAAGGAATTTATTACGAGTAGAAAAAATGGGCTGGGTTGGCGTTGGTTTCTATGTAGTTTGACATATAAATAAAGCTGTCTCTTTAGTTGTCAGTTTTGAGTCAATATTTTTTAATTCTGTTTCGTGTCGATTGCTGATTGAATTGCTGATTGAATTGCTGAGAAATGGCTCAAAACATATCCAAACTACTTCCATTTAAATTCCGAATAACTTATGAAAAGGAATACAAATATTTTCAAAAATGGAAGCAATTAAAAAACGTGCAAGAAATAATAAAGTTTTTAACTTATGCTCGCTGTCAAAGTTTCATTTAATCTACTCTTGCGGTTAAAGTACTATTTTATCTACTATTTTTGATAGATATAAAGCAATTTTAACAGTTGCTATGGAAAAAAAATATAAAACTCACCGCTATAGTCACTGTATTTTCAGCTACTTTTAACTTTTTATAGTCCACTTCTCGCAATGCATCTAACAAAGTTTGGGAATCGGTTGTAATGACTCCAACCTGAGTGCCAACAAAAAACGCCTTATTTTCTGCTTCTCGCGTTAGAGCCCAGAGACACAAACTGGAAGAGCTTTCCATTATAGCTCTAGTAAACAAACCTAAAATAAATCTAGATTAAACTTTATTATTACACAGTGTGGTAAAAGCACAAATATGAAAAAATTAATGATGTTTTTCATTCGGCAGAGGTACCCAATAAAATGTTTCAATTTTATTTAAAAGATACTTCAACTTTCTCCATGCGGAAATATTCATCAAATTTTTGAGGGTGAGTTGTGAGTTGTGGATATAACGTATGATATTTTTATCAAATAAAATAAAAATTTAACAAATTTAAAATGAGACCGATTAATTTCATAAACGCGAGTAGTACTTTTTTGTATCAGTTTAAAATAATTATTATTAGCAAGTAAAATTTTAAGGAAAAATATCATGCATTCCACAATACTATGACAAACCAATTTGTAGATTATGTAGATATACTATTTTTAATTTTAAAACAACCAAAATACCTTCAGTTAAGTTCATGTTGATCGCATAAAAAAATATTGAAACAAAAAAAAAAAAAAAAAAATAAAATATTGTAATATTTTTCAGGGAGATATCCTCCAGCGAAATATTCTATATTTTCCTTAACCCATTTCAAAGCTAGTACTTGATCTTTCAGTCCCCAGTTTCCTGGTATAACATCATCCTCGGTACTAATAAAAATCACTTAACATAAAAATTTGCTTGGGCCACCAAGGTAAGGTGTCTAATTATAAAAATCAAATACTCTAATCTATAATTGAACGATACAAAAACAACATCATTATCAAGAAAATAATCGGGCTGTCCTGTTCTCCAAAACTATCGAAATATATTTACTCAAAGCTTAGTATTATGCAAAGTGATCTGAAAGGCAGTCAAAAATGTAATAATATACAGGGTGTTCCATTTAAAAAAGATTAATCCGATACACTCACACTTTTTTGAGCCACCCTGTAGAAGTTAAAATATTTTTCTGAAATACATCCTAGTGCATACTTTAGGTTTGCACCTAAACAAAATTCCCAAATTTTTTATTCTAGGAGTTATAGTCACTAAAACTGCTCGAATTAATTGAGAATTTATCTAAAATTCTATCGTATAAAAACATTAATTTTAATCGGATATAAAACACAGTAAGTTAAAACCCCCCAGTGTCGAATAAATATTTTAACTATCGACGGGAAATTAGAAATTATATCGAGGATTTATAAGGCGGGTATATTTTGATTTAGCAACTCGCGCTGCCGATAAACGCGCCAATTTCCAAAAACCTACCCCAGTATTTTACAATATCGCGACTGCTATATCGGATAGAATACCTGCGGAATACAAATTACGTAAATATGGAAATTTTCTTTGTTTTTTTTTGCGATACCGATGAGGTGCAGAATTATAATTTTCACGGAAGACAATAGAATATTAATGAAATCAGAAACTCCGGCCTATTTTTCAAAGTAAACAAAGATATTTTATGAACTAAAATGTGAAACTCTCATGAATATAAAATAAGCCTTATTGTATGAGTCAACGTATCCTGAATTTATTTAGTATCTCGAAAAATTCTCAATTAAAAATTAAACGAAGCAACTTATTTATTAATATTAAATTAAATTTTACAATATAAAATGTATACAGGGTCCGGCAATACTGCATCGGGCACCTGTAGGGAATTTTGTTTAAGTGAAAACTTAAAGTATGTACTAGGATGTATATCAGGAAACTATTTTAACTTCTACAGAGTGGTCCAAAAAAGTGTGAGTGGATCAGGATGATTTTTTTTTAAATGAGTCACCCTGTATATTATTACATTTTTGGTGTTTTTTCAGATCACTTTACATAATCCTAAGATATGAATATATTTCGGTAGTTTCAGAGATATTAATAAATAAATAAAAAATATATATTTTACAGCTTTACTTAAAAAAATTATTAAAAATACAAGAACTGTCCTGAAATCCAAACTATATTAGGTATTTACTTTAGATGGTCTGTAATTACTTTGCTATAAATATCGTAGTCTTAAATCATACAGGGTGTTCAATATTCTAGACCAAATTTTCTAAAATATGAAATATTTTTCTTCGGTATTTTAAATGGAACACCCTGTATATTATTTTTTAATAGATTGATAATAAAAAAATGAACATTTTTTTGTATTTAGTGTATTTCAAAATTTTTAACGGTTTCGCAAATACTCGCGGTATTATTTTATCGGTAAAACTTTCAACGGTAAAATACACGAGAAAAATCATAGGGTGGCTTTGATAAAAATTTACTGTCGAAAATACCATATGAAATATAAAACTGCAAATATCTGCGAAACCGTTAAAATTTTAAAATAGTTTAAATACAAAAAAATGGTAATTTTTAAATTCTTCATCTATAAAAAAATAATATACAGGGTGTTCCATTTAAAATAATTAAGAAAAATTATTTTATGTTTTAGAAAATTTGGCGTAGAATTTTAAACACTCTGTATGATTTAAGATTCCGATGTTTATAGCAAAGTTAAGTGCAGACCTTCTAAAGTAAATACCTGATGTAGTTTCGATTTCAGAATAGTGCTTGTATTTTAAATATTTTTTTTATAAAGGCTGAGAAATATATATTTTTTATTTATTTATTAATATCTCCAAAACTATTTAAATATATTTAATATTTACTCATATCTTAGGATTATGTAAAGTGATCAGAAAGGAAGATAAAAATGCAATAATATACAGTGTCTTCCATTTAAAAACGTCATTCCCATCCACTCACACTTTTTAATCTATCCTATAGAAGTTAAAATATTTTCCTAAAAATTAAAAATTCCACACCTGTAATTTGTAACCAACCAAAACGTGTTTTTTTGACAAATTACCATGGCAACGGATATAAATTTTAGTGAAAATATTTTCCTTGTGCGCACCCAACAGCGAATTATATTGGAAATTGTTTGACGTTTATAATGACAAAATATCTTTTTGAGTCTGGTTTTTATTTGTTTACATGATAATTTTGATACATTTCAATTACAAAGCTGAGATGTTTTCTATATTCTTTGGACACCTCCTTTCTTCATAATGGCGAAAATGTAGGATTTGGAATGGACTGAATTAAATGTCTCTGTCTAATGAAATATATATAATATTTACACACTATTTTATTCACCTTTTTTTCCATTTAGTACTTTGAATTTTGAGTAGTTTAGATGCAAATATTCGTGAACAATTCAAAACAAATTTTCTTTCAAGTAGGAGCCACAATCCTCTATTAATGCGGGCAAATAAGTCATCGCACGATGATTGATCATTACATCAGACAATTTCACGCATATTTTGCATGTAGTATGATTTTCAAACCGAACCATTTTTAAAACAAAGAATTTCGTTGGTTTTTCAAGCTGCACAATATTCTTTATTATAACAAAACGCGAGTTTTTCTGATATTTTGAAATGTCAAAATACGATGATTATGTCTTTATATTATGCCTTTTATGATTGACGCTGCGCGCAGGTTATGAATTCCGGACCAATAAAGCGTTTATGAAACGTTAATAAAAATGCAAAAAAATCAATTTTCTACCACTTGTAGTTACTCAAAACTTATGTAAAATTAAAGAATATATTGTGTTGTGTCTTGAGATCGTATTTTCGTGCAACTACAACGAGTAGAAGCCAATAATTTAAAGGTCTAAATTGCTGCCAAAACTGCGACGCGCTGTAAATCTGTTCATGCAGCGTTCCGAAAAACCTTTTAAATTTTGATTTTCTACCGCTTGTAGTAAGCCGGAAATTTGACCTCTAGTGGTATTACTAGTGAATACATCCTAGTACATACTTTAAGTTTGCACTTAAACAAAATTCCCAAGTTTTTGTTCTAGGAGCTACAGATGCCCGACGCACTCTTGCCGGACTCTTTATAAAATTAAATACATCTGTAACCCAGAAACTTAGTTAAGAAGTTAAGTCACAAAACATAGTTTCGAGAGAAACGAATTTAAAGTTTTGTTTAGCTCAGGGCCGGCATTGGACTTAATTTGATTTTAAACAGAGTATTTTATTTATTCCTACAGATAGCGTAAAACGAGAAAGAGCAAAGAATAGAGCATAAAAAGTTAAGTAACCTGAAGTATATAACTCAAATATGGCAATTTTAAACTTAACATAGTTTACTTTTGTTACAAATCGCTGACTTTTTTGGATATATGTCACTTGTCATTAATTAATTGATTATTTGAATTCTCAGGATTTTGTTAACAAAATTTACATTTAAAAATAAAATTTCAATCAATCGCAATTGTTTATCTCCATCATTTACCGGATTAATAATACAGAAATCACATGGCAATACATCATCTGACTATAGCTCCAGAAAAAAACCGAAGCTGTACTTTTGACCAGAAAACGAAAGATAGGACCCATTGCCTTCAGCTTAGAAGGCTTATCCGTTAACCTAAGCAATGCTGTAAGATATATCTTGGAGTATGGATGGACACGAAATTAACATTTGCTGAACATATATCGGCTGTCATTCTTAAAGCAGAAAAAACTCTAAGAGCATTATCTGGTCTGATGGCAAATATAGGCAGTCCAAGATCCTCAAAACGAAAATTATACTCGAGCGTGGTTCATTCCCAAGTCCTCTATGGATCTCCAGCATGGTTTATGGTAACTTCCAATAAAGTGGCTAAGAAAGCAAGTGGCAAGAAAAATGGGACTCAACAACTAGCTTTGCTACAGCTCGATGGACCCATTTTCTGATTCCGGATATAGAGGTATGGATTAACACTTTTTATTTGTAGCAGATGGGAAGGGCAAAGAAGACTATTCTGCACGGAAACTGGAAAAGTTTTTAACCCGACAAATATGATGGAGTCCTTTAATGACCAAAGAAATGTGGGACCTGGGTTATAAAACTATAAGACAGATTATTGAAACCAAAGAGCGAGAACATAGACTGAATAAAGCCATCCGGACCATATCTATCCCTCCATAAAACTTATCTGTGATATTCTTCTTCTTCCTGTGCCTTGTGCTTAGCCGCACGTTGGCGATTGTCTGTACTCTTCATACAATGTGTAGACTGCCGTTTTCGGCTCTTCGAAATATGGTGGCTGCGTCGCTGATGTTACACCAATCCCGTATGTTTCTTAGCCAGGAATGTTGTTTTCTTCCTGGGCCTCGCCGTCAGAGCGTGTTGATGTAATGCGAGCGGTTTCCGATGCGCTTTTTTTTCTATTTTCGGAGGGAAGTTTTAGTCGGTAGGCGGGCACTGATGTGTTCGAATCCGACACACGCCGGCCTTTAGAACACCAGGTCGGTAAGGTCTTTTGAAGATTTTGTACCCCTCAAAAAAAAAATACAGAAATGACAGTTCAGTTACAAACAATTCATTATTTCTAGTGATTTACAGTCATTTTATTAAATTAGACGAATATTCTCGTTGATCATTGGTTAGGTTAGGTTAGGTTAGGTTAGGTTGTCCTCCAATGAAAATGCGTCTTACTAACTCTAAATTGCAATTCGGAGCTGGCAAATGAGCTAGATGCTTTACCTAAACCGTTATTCAGAAGCTACAAACCTATCAATGAAAATATGTATGAAAATTTATTATACATCAAGGTTGGTACAGTATCAAGTTTATGATAGTGGTTTTCTTAGCCGCGTATGACACAGATCGTTACCTAGTGTTGCCACAAGCTTATTTTTCATCGGGGTAGATTATCACGAGATTGCGGGATTACAAAGAGGTAGATCTACCCCGAATTGGGTAGCTGTGGCAACACTGCTGTTATCAATTTTATTGCCGCTAGGTTGCGCGTCACGCCCGCCTCGCGGCCGTCTTTCAAGGCCGTGTGTCTTGGCCTTAAATTTTAACTCCCAACTCGCTTAAAGAAGTTTTACTTCAAAAAGGTCCATATGATGCGGAATATATTATATTAATATAATTATATATTAATATAATCATATATTAATATAATATATAATCATATATTAAATTTTTTGAAATAAAGCAATGTACAATGTAGCTATCCTAATTATTACATAACAAATGCGTTTTTGAAATAGAACAAAAATTGTTTCTTTAGATATGATTTAGTATAGCAAAAATAAATACTAATTTTTGCTGTTGTAACACCAAAAGTTGCAAACGCAAACTGTATTATGATTTAGTATAATCGTAAATTTAATGGGAAATTCATGTAAAATATAGAACTATCCAATATTTTCAACTTTTTCTTCGGAAATTGTGAATTTTTCATCCTTCCTTTATTTAGCGGGTCCCATTTTTCACCGACAGCTACACGAAAAAGTAATAATTCACGTTAAAATATACGATCATATTTTTCTGAAGAATACGCGTTTTAAATAAAAATTTCTTTTGCGCACAAAAATAGCTCATCGGCGCAACAATTTTAGACACAAAAGCCTAACGTGCCTTGATTAATGTACTTTAAGATTTGGCAGATGCATGTTTGCTTATGAAGGCAAAATATGACAAAAAAACCATAAGGGATAGCTATGTAGCCAAAGAGTATACCGTGCTGGCAACTGTTACTTTTGGGTCGACATTTACATGTGTGGAAGTAAATCGCATAGGGATCTTATTAAGTCGGAGTGAGAGAAATGCGACCGACCGACGCGACGCGCGACGGTGTGCTGTTGAGGCGTATACGCCTTTCCCTATCAAGTAAAGTAAAATCACGATCGCAAACCGCTTATTTTTAAAATCCTTTTTTTTCAAGAGATAACTAAATAAAATCATTAGACATGTTTCTGAGCATCTGAAATGGAATTATAAGGATATCGTTAGGGTGTCATTTTTTATAACGAGAAAACGTCAGTAATCGCGATAATTTAAAAACTCAACTTTTTAACACAAGAACTTTTACACAAGGCCGTAACTCAAGAACCACTTTAGATATTGAAACTTTTTTTGTTTTCAAGATCGGATATTTTACAATATGTTTTGCATAAGAAATATTCGATAAGGTTGTTTTTTCCATTCAAAAATTGTAAACAATCCATCCATTTACTTTTAGAGGATAGCAATTTTCAGCAATCGTGTAATTTTTTTTATTGATAAAGATTTTCACATACTGTCTACAAAGAAAATAAGCAGAAATATTAACAAAGTTCTTAAAAAACTACAATCTATTATTTCTTATAGATTTCGAGATATCGATTTTTGAATTCAGAGTTCTAATAGCGCGACCACTATCGAACACCCACTCAATTCCACTTATTTTTACCAAAAATGCAAGTGTTTCTAGCTTGCACTTCGTTGCACTCGTTAATAAATAAACAAATTATCACGAGACGTAATTAAATCGTGAAGCTGAACGCATGACGTACATCTGCTTTCCTTAGAACTTTAAGTACTGACAGAGATTTGGGTCGACCGGTCAACTGCGACAAATCTGCTATATCCCCTTCCACGTCTCTTAGCGATGTGCACAGTTTTTCGGTTTATTTCATACGTTTGGCAACGTGTTTACCGTACTCTCTTTGTTCAGTACATTATAAACGCATTGCACTCTTCTACATACAGAAATCTCGACCCAAGACTAACTTTGCCAAATATATAAAATTAGTTTTAACTAAATTTCTCTATTAAAAAAATTTTCTATAAAAATAATAGTAAGAAAAAATTACTTAAATAAAAGAATTTACCAGAATTAAAATGTATAAATAGGTACATCTTTTCAATTATTCGTAGTAACTACTCATTGCGTGTAGGTATTAGAAGATAATGCATTATCTGAATTTATTACCATAAAACTGACTGCTCAACGCAATAAAATGCTCGATTAGACACATGCAATACTTTTTTTGTTGTGATAATGCATTTAATTAATGACATAAGAAATACTTTTAGTTTAGTTGAAAAACTGTATTGATAAAACAAAAAAAAATCATAATTTATGGGGATGTGGTTCACATTTCCTTTTCAATATTCCTTTATACTTATATAAAAGACAAAACTTTAAACTCCACTACTTCTAAATTTTTAAAGTATAACTATATTTGTTATTTTATAATACTCTTTTATAATTTACAATTAATTATATAAAATTATTATTATTAATAATTACAATGTTTAATACAATTATAAATAATTGTATTTAAGAACCGTTTTTCGGTTGAATGAGATTTCAGGTGTCTATGTTTGCTAAGTGCTTTTTACTATTTAACTTTAACAAAAATGAAGGAAAAGTACGGAGAGGGTAAAAACTACCCCCAACCCTACATAAATTTTAATATAAATATTTTTCCACTCCACCGACGACATATTTTCTTCGTAAAATGGTCCCTCTAATATTTACTAAATTTTTTGTCTCTTGTAAAAAACGCCATCGTGTATACATTTTCAAGAAAAAGTTATTTTTCCAAAGCTAACTTCCAAAAAATGATTAAAAAATTAAATTTAAATGTCTTAAAAATTAATACAACTTTTTAAACTAATTAACGCTCGGTTTTATTTTTGATTGATGGCCTCTGCAACCGACAAACAAAGCACTTTTATGCTGCAATTATGCAATTAACTTATTTTGACCCATAAAATACGGAGTTGTTCATGGAATATTAGAACTTCCTGTATATTTTGTAGGCCTGTTTTGGAAAATAAATTCCTCCAATTTTTTTTTTCACAAAAACTAGACGATGTAACGTTTTTTTTTAAAGAAACAAAAATGTAGTAAAATACTAGAGGGACCATTTACGAAAAGAAAATCTGTCGTCGGTGGAGTTGGAAAATATTTATACTAAAATTTATGTAAGGTTGGTGGTGGTTTTTACTCTCCCCGTACTTTTTCATGATTTTTGTTAAAGTTAAATAGTAACGCACTTAGCAAAATATAGACACCAAAATCTTTAATTCAAATCAAAATAACGTTCTTAAAATATCTGAAAAGATGTGTTTATTTTTTAAAATAGCAATACGTAACCGAACGAAGCACACTGAT
>NW_022147431.1:867703-910896 GCF_002938485.1 Sitophilus oryzae | reverse complement strand
ACTCTGTAGTTGTGTAGCAGTGTTAACTGGCTAATCGGCCAAAGTCATATATCTAATGCACACCAACCATGTTTTTTTATGTATTGTTACGAAGCAATAATTACAGATTACATTTCATTTTTAACTAAGTGACCATACATTATGAAATAAAATTTTTAGTAGATATCAGTCAAATTTGACATTTAAAAAATAATTTTAGAATATTTTAAGATATGGGGCGTCCGGCACAAACCAGATTCTGTCCTGACCCCGAAATTCTATTAGTCTGTCTTTAATATAGAAATTTTAAAAAAAAAAAAAAAAAGTTGATATATATATATATATATATATATATATATATATATATGGGCAGTATATATATATATATATAGGGCATATAATGCAGCCAGACATCAATCCCAGTGAGCCCATGGGGCAACATAGTAGGCATCCCTCCTAGATGCCGCCAGTTAAGATGCTTAGTTTGCCGTTTCGGCAGACAGAAGGATTAAATAAAATAGTGTAGCTAAAAGTTTCATCAAGTTTATTGGGAAGCACCCAGTTTATGTGGGGTTAATTAGCATAGCTGGGTAGCCTAAGTTGATTCTCAAATAGAAAAATATCCTATCATTTCAATGTCGCCGTCTGAGTTGATTTGTATAATAGTTATTTGAAACGGTTTGTTGGTACAGGTTTTTGTAGTTTTTGCTAGTAGTTATTGGTATTGTAGATAAACACTCGGCATTGTGCTTCAGACAACGTTGCTCGGTAAAATAAATGAAAGTATAAAATTCGAACTAAATGACGTCGTGCCGTCTTGTCAAATGAAAAATAGAGTTTAAATAGGGTGCTTGCTGGGAGCATCATATTCTGGGCCAATCAACCTTCCGATGAAGATTTGATCAAAAGCAAAAATGGTTTCAAGAAGTTCGACGAAACAAAGCAAACAAAGTCGTTATAATCAAAAATTAAAAAGACATATGGATACTATGAGAGAAATTATGGTAATATTAATAGAGTACTGTTTTAAATCAACTAGAATAAAGTACTAAAGTTATAAAAATAGAAAATTTTTTTTTAATTTAATTTTCATTTTGAAAATAGCTACTGTCACTAGAAACAATGACGATACTAGCCTTCTTGGTTGCCATATTATTGAAAAATCGCTTTTATTCAAAATCTGAGCTAGATAGGAAACCCTAATATATTATAGTTTGAAAGAGAATATTTGAACTCATGTTTGATTTATTTAAATTTGGTACCCCTGTATAAATTTAAGGCAGCAATACAATTTTTCAGTAAAGTTTATTTCATCTTTAAAACTGAAATAACAAGAATTAATTTAAAAAGTAGGGTTGATCTTAGGTGTTGATAATCTATTCCATTGTAGCATTTATTATTTAAATATCTTTAAAGATCCTAAAAAAACCAAAAGCTTTGTAAATATATTGTAATATATAATAACTTATAATACATGTCAGTTTTGTGTGTCCATGATCCAAATACAGCAAACATTGGTAAGTCTCCATAAGAAAAAATATATCCCTTGTAAATCCATGGTACAAAGAAAAAAATAATTAAAAAAAAAAATTTAAAATTTGTATAAATTAAGGCAGTAAATAATTTCTTCAGTAGTTTAGATTATTTCTCTCTCAGCCTTTAAAACCCGCGGTCAAGAATTAATTCTAAAAGTAATGTACAGGTTGATCTTAGGTGTGTTGACAATCTATCTCTATTCATTAAGTAATTATTTATTCACCTAGCTGCTTTTGGATGTAAAATGCCAAAGGATGAAATTTTGAAATTAAATGACCTCACCTGAACCTCCAAGATTAAGTTTATAAACATTGATTGGTCAAACAAACCAGAAAATCCATTTCAAACATATTTTCTTAAAGTAACTAAAAAAAAGATATATTTGTTTGCACGACCCATGAGTTTTGCAGGTCGAGACGAAGTCGAGAGCTGCAATAGTGTTTTTGCACATGTTGCATATATTTGGTTCTACGATTGAATTGAAATTTTATTTTAGATGCTTGCTGTAAAATTTCATGTGCATTCACAGAATATATTATCTATCACTAACAATGACACTATAAACAAATATTTTTTAATAACTTTTTTGAGTTTTTTTTTTTTTTTTTTTTTTTTTTTTTTTCTTTAAATTAATATAGTTATTAGATGGACGAACTTCATTTCCAGTAGTAGTCTTTTGAATTTTATTGTCATTTCCGCTCGTGGAGGTCTCGGGTTATTGTTCTTCACTTAAAACCTTTTTCCGGAATGTTGCTGAGGTATCTAGTAGTTTGAGCCTGCTTCATCTCCTTAGCCTGATACCACAAAAATTAAAAAATTTTTTTTATATATAATTATTAGTTTATCCTGAAAAATTTACATCAATTAGTGTTAAAAATTTGATCACAGTAGATAGTGTAAAAATAGCTACTTTTTACACGATCGTGGAAAAAAAAATAATTTGATGGTCACGCATATTCGCCGCTAACATCCCTGATAAAAAAAAGCAGAATCAAGGTAGCCTTAAACAGCTCAGCTGTCAGCCCCTGTCGAAATGGCCGATCCCGATATGTTCATTATTGAAAATTTGCAGCCATATAAAAAAACCCCAAACAGAAATTATTTTTTTAAAGTCACCATAAATTGTAAAATAGACCTTCAATCGAATGACTTCTCTTTAATGCTCAGACTTTTTCCTGGGTCAGGTTTTGGGCCAGTTAGACCCTGGCTATGAGAAACTGACTATTACTTCGTTTTTTTCAAATAGCGCATTGATTGAGGTGACAATTCGTCCTCAGGTTTGTATTGTGCATTGTCCCTCCCTTTTGCTGTATTGTCCTGTCTCAGGTGGTATGGCCATATTTGGCTTTTATTTAATAGCGAGACAGCAAAGTCTGATGAACGAGATAATATCCAACATAAAATTTTATTTGTTATGGCGGCAATTCCTCAGCTTCAAGCCAACCCCCAAGTGCTTTGGCTTTTATCGCAGGTATGATCTAAAAAGTGCCCCCACTTCAAACTGTTTTCACAACCACCACATATTATCTCTAGACTAAAGAAAAATATATATTCAAAAACTATTGTGCTTCCTACGGCCACTCCAAAACCCCTTATGAACAAGCTTTCATCCTTAATTTAGTCCCTAAGGGGATGAATGTCCTAAAATCGCTTTGTTGCATTAATATCATTTACAAAAAAAAGTTGGAGAAGTAAACCGCACCTTTCTTCTTCTTTCACTACCTATCCTTTATGGATATGAAAGTCATGTTATCCATACATATAACCCTAATAACAAGCCGCGCCCTGAATAAATGCATGGTCGTCATTCACATCCACTGTCTAATATTTTGCAGCCATGATGTTCGGCTTCCCTGACCTCTTCTGATTAGATTAGGATTCTTGAGACTTTCGGCTCCTGGATCCACAATGCGACCTTCTCAGATCTATTTTGTGGCCCTCTTCTGATCCTTAGATTACATTCTCCAGTCCCTTTTCACAAAGTTTAGCAACTTTGAGACTGAACCCTCCATGTAGCTCCTCTTACAATGGCCTATCTTTGCCTATTACCGAGAATGCACATCTAATAGGCTGTTACACCATATGGCAAAAATGGAAATTCTGATTTCTTCAGATTTTGGCAGAACCCAATAGCTTCGTCTGTCAGTGCCATCAGCTTTAGATGCCTATTTAGCTACTATGTCTCCAGCGACTCAGTAAAGCTTTGACTGTCTTTCTCTCCTTGCTTATCAAATCTACCATGAATTTTGGCGAATGTTCCACAATGAACATTTTTAGTCGTGATGTCTCTGCCCCCGGTGAGTTTCACCATTCTAGAGATTTGTTGTCCAATTCCATCGTTCCGCGGCTAATTCTCGCACCACCTCCTTCGCAACGCCATTAGAGAAGGTTCTGGGCCCATGCGAACAGCATTGATGAGCCTTTCATCTGCCTTTCGTTACCCTTGAACCCTCGTGCCTCTGGGCACCCCAGGCCAACGGTAATAGTGCTACATTCGGCCTAAAAAGTATCCAGTGGACCTCTACTATTCATCTATCTCTGCACCCTTCTATCTACTCCAACATAATAAGGGGATACCATATGATCAACCAAAATGAGAAACCCTGTAATCACTGTCGTTAGTAAAATCAACGCAGTTTTAATGACCAGATCGGTATATCTATACACAAAGACCCAATGAGAATACTGTTTTAAAAAGTTATTAACTAATACCTTATTTGTTAAGAGGATCAACATATTAAGCATTTAATTTTAATGATAGAAGTCTGCCTATTTTCAAATGGACCCAAGTTATTTAGCGAGAATTATCAAAATATGGGAGAACGATACAATGCTCTCGGATTTATTTTACTGCGTTCGATTACCTAGTTCCCTCAGTAAATAACAATTATATTACCATATTTGTAAATCGAGAAAGGGCACTTAAACCTGGCATTTAAACGGTAGGTAACTCGTCGACTATATTCGAACGTGAAATATGGGCCTGAACATGACTCTTCTGCGTTAATTACTCCAGGCCGCTTTCAGTCAGTCTCATGTATGGTGAAATTTTGCCTTAATTAGTATGGATACGTTTGGATCGAAGCGTTTAGGAAGATTATTTTGGTTTACCCACGCGAATAATGTTCTGAATAGCCGCAGTTACAACTAAAAAATAATAAATGATCAGACTATTGCTTTGCGATAACGTTTACTGCTATGCTCTTGTTTTACAGTCGTCAGCTCTGAATGTTGGTTATTGTTTTTCGAACAGTTTTGCTCTTTCTACGTTAACAAAAGTAAGTTTATATCGCTGAGCTACTGAAACATCCGATTTTACAAAGGAATAGTATTTTTATGGTCGAAGTGGCTAAATTGAAAAAATTTTTGGCTGTTTTTAAATTAAGTTGGCAAAATACAGGGTGATGGTACTATGGGCATTTTGAAATATTTTTCAATTTTTTTTTTTTTTTCCAAAATATTTTTCAAATAAAAGTTGTATATCTTTAAATGGTATCATATATACATTTTAGCTCTATATTAAATGCAATATTTCCTTAATTCAGTAATGTACATACTGTACGAGTTGTTTTTAGAAAATATAGTCATATTTAATTAAATTTACTACTTATCTATTACTAAAATTGAATTTACTACAATATATCAAAATTCTATGATTCGAAAGAAATTTTAAAAAACTTTAATTGGAAGTATTGTAGTATAATAGTGTATCCAGCATAGAAGTGTGTGTGCATCTTTTACTCTAAAAACAATAATATTAATAAGGGTATTTAGATATTTTAAATGTTTGGCATTTAAATAGTTGAACGATGGGAGGAGATGTACCTCCCGAAACATTAAGCATTTTTCGGTTAGTCAAATTGGTCTTGCTAGTA
Organism: Sitophilus oryzae; assembly: GCF_002938485.1. Lineage (NCBI taxonomy): Eukaryota > Metazoa > Arthropoda > Insecta > Coleoptera > Curculionidae > Sitophilus > Sitophilus oryzae. The sequence continues at coordinate 905,506 of NW_022147431.1, read as the reverse complement.
AAAAGCTACTGGGCAAGTTGGTTTCCGTTGTATTCACGCAATAGGTTTTACAAAAAATACTTTTAATTTGATAGATTTTCTTTCCAGGGAAAAAGTCAGAATTCTGAAATCACTTACCCAAAGTGTAAAAAATTATACAGAGAATAATATTAATTTTGCCTAGGGGACATCTCTGGGATACTTTTATGGACAAACGCAACGGATTGTAGGAAATTTTTTAAAATATTTCGAGGATTTTTACTTATTTAATTAAAAAAAAAAAAAATTTATATTTTTATTGTGTAAATTTCAAAAACCCTTAAAATTTTGACATCTGACACACGGCATATAAGCGAAAACCAAAATGCAGTGTTAAGCAGCAATCTAATTACTTCAAAATTGAATTACTCTTATATCCCAAAATCTAGAATTGAAGAAGTTTAAAAACTTTTAATTGAAGTATTGTGTATATAGTGTACAGCCTCGCCACAAAGTGTGTCGTGTCATTTTTACTCCTAATAAACAATTAATACTATTAATTTTAGATATTTTCAATAGTTTTTTTTTTTCTTTTTTCTTTGTGTTTATTTACCTTCTGACGATGGGAGAGATGTCCTTCCGAAACAATTAGCATTTTTGTCGGTTAGTCAATTGGTCTTGTCTAGTAAAGTAGCACTGGCAAGTTGGTTTCCGGGAACAATATTTATAAATCTGTAGTAATAATTAAAAAATTAAACTTAAAATATTCTTTTTTCCGAAAATAATATGATAAGTATGTTGCGGATGTGCGCACGGTAGCTCACAGATTTGTTTTTCCTCATGTGTTACTGTTGGAGGGCAAAGTTGCCTATTTCTTACGTCGCGATGAAATAGTTCAATGTATTAGAGAGGACGACATCAAATTTATTTTGATGTCTAATCACCCGTATTATTACTCATCCTCTTTCATATTTCTGGAAGATGGCTAAGAACATGGGATTTTTTTCTATGCGACTCTGTAGAAATATAGGTATACTAAGTGTTTTTTAAATTACATAAAAAAAAAAAAAAAAAAAAAAAAAAAAAAAAAAAAAAATTTATTTTAGAAATAGAAAAAAAAATTAAAACAGAAGTTTTAGGGCTTCGGCTCAACCGCTATGGTTTATTTTCTTTTATGCATATATTCATACATATAAAAATATACAACTAATTTATAAAAAAAATATAACATTAGTATTTTTTAAATACATACATTCTGTATTATTATTCAATGTTCAGAATTTTGAATAAATATATCTATCATGGTACCAAAGAATACAAGGTATGATCGATAGCGGCTCTAATTTCGTTCAGTTCGCGTATACCACTTGTGACGTCACTAGGAAAACAATAAATAAATAAAAATAAAGAAAGTTGAATCAGGAAGATTGAATTTTTTGGGGTTATTGGTTAAGAATTGTTTATTTTTAGACTTTTTAGTTTGTAAATTAATTTATAAAATTCTCAAACAGTAGTTCCCAAAAATATATTTAAAAATAATAATTAATCTATTACATGGATTGGACGATAAGTAGTAGAATACTAAATTTATGTTCTATAGTTCGGTATAAAAATTGTTTATTTAGGTTTTTAAAAAATTATAATATTATTTATATAAATATTTTTCATGTTCATTGCCTCTGAATTCACAAGAGGACAGAGATGAGGATAAAAATATGACTATGGAAAAGTAACCACAGAGGAATTGTTACAGAATAATCGATTTAAAAAATGTTGAGAAGTTTATTGTTTCCCATCGAACAGTAGAAAATGCGAATGCAGATGAATGTATTGTATTGGTGGATAGCAGTAATGTACAAGTAAGATTTATTATAATATTAAGTTTTTTTTTTGTTTTAGGTTAGGTTTTATTATAATTAGTGACTTGTGCTCTTTTTTAAATATTGTAGATGTTCAGGTTTTGAGAATAAATAGGTTGAACGAAACCAAATTGAGGAATATGCCCATTAAGGATTATATAGCTCAAATTTCCTTTGGTAGGCAATTATTCAAATTAACTTTTTAAGTGACTGAAATATTAGATAGTTTACAATATGGTATATCACTAAAAATAATATTTTACTTTTTAAAAAAAAAAAAAAAAAAAAAAAAAAAAACAAAAAAGTAAATATTATTTTATATTAAATGAGGTATGGTACCAACACTCAATTTATAGTTAATAACCGGAGATTAAAAAATCACAGAATAAATATTCTTTTTTTATCATAACAAAAATAAACTATAGAATAACAGACATATTAAAAAATAATATAATAATGTTATGTCCCGACCTAGATTCGAACTCTTGGTACTTCGCTTCCTAGCCCGACTCTTATGCACTGGCTCCAAGTAACTTGCTTAGCGAAAATTCAATGACAGGTATATAAAAAAAAAACAAGTTATAACAATATCTTGAGAATTTGAACTGGCGCGCGAGGCGTGCTGACCAATGGCGCCTGTTATCACCTGTAACGTAGCAACCAACCTGCGCAAATATCAATTTATTCTTTGTAATGATATACATCTAAATAAACAAAATCGAAGTAGCGGAAAAAGGAGAGAGAAACCTACATATTATATGCTTATTCTCTGCTTAAGTTCATCAGACCGAAAAGGGAAGAACAGCCATTCGACGGCCGGTTTCGGAGATTTTTTCTCCATCATCAGGCCGACTCTGCTGTAACCCGACTGACACGAAAAGCGAGAATAGCATTTGAGCACTAAACGTACTACTATGGCGAGTGTGCTAGACGCTCTACGCGATCTAGCGGGAGCTGTGACAATCACAGATCGTACCGCAAAAAAACAGCGGCCCATAACTGGAAATCATGCTTTGTTCATACCACGTTACCGTGAATGGCTGTAGGTAGGGGATTAGTTATTAACAAAATACGAGTAGCGGAAAAAGGGGCCAAAAAAACTACATATTGCTTAATTCCTGCATTAAGTTCATCAGACCGAAGGAATCAGCCATTTGACGACCGGTTTCGGGATTTTTCTCCATCGTCAGGCAGACTTTGCTGTAACCCTCAACGTGGATGACGAACTGACAGTAGGCCGCTGGATTTAATTTTGGCGGTACGATCTGTGATTGTCACAGCTGCCGCTAGATGGCGTAGAGCGTCTAGCACTGTCGCCATAGTAGTACGTTTAGTACTCCTACCTAAACTGGATTAGTTTTTTAGAAGTTCTGGCAGAAGTTACTTAAGCCGTAGTCTCTCAGACGACGCCGGGCCGTTTGTGTAAGATTTTGGGTGTGACAAAATTTTGTAAAATATGGACGGACCTTCAAAGAGAGTGCGTTTAGGAGACTCTAGTTATGAAGAAACTAAAATGATATGATGAGGACTGTGACAGTGACAATATGACAATCTGCCAGATAAATGCGTTTGACGATGTCAAATATTCCACGAGAAATACGCTTTATAATTGGTAGAATATTTGCAATTTCTGTACAACCAGAATAAACTCCGGAGATATTCTTATCCTAGAGTTCTTATCCTAGAATTCTTGTCCTAGTTTAAAGACAATTTTATGTCCTAGTAAATTATTTTTAATGTCTAGAATGTACGAATCCATTTTGTAAAACATGTTCAGGAAAACAATGAACTCTGCCTCATGAGGTTTTTAGTTACAGCATGCTGTAACTAAAAACTTTTTCTTTAACTCCAGTTTTATAACTTATTTTTTTATGTAATGTATTAAAAACTTATTCCTATATTGTAATGGCTGTTAGTAATTTGTTTTTATTTTTTAGAGCTTAGTAAAAATCTATAATGTTTCTTTTCAAATTTATATGTCATGTTATTTAATTTTGTACCATATTTTCTTAAAGTTTATATTAATTGAACCCATTTTTATCTAGATTAGTTTAATAATACGTAATATAATGTATAATGAAATAAAAATTTGTTATTTTTTAGTTCTTGTGTGTTTTTTTTTAACTTTTTAGAAGGCGTAGTACTACAGACTACGCCGGACCGTTTATGATACATATCTACTACCGGACCAGTTAAGGGTTAATTTGCTTTCGTTATCATTGTGGTTAGGGTTACTCTGCTTTGTTTCAACATTTTATTACTCAGAAGAGCAAAATATAGCTGTTTAGATGGTTGTTTTGATAGATGATGAAAAACAAATTTAAAAACAACTTTCAATAGTAAAGTGCCTTTCGCATACAGTAAAATTGTGCATTTAACAAATGTTTTTTCAGATCACAAAACAAAAACTAAACAAAAAAAGTAAAAGAAAATATTTTTCCAAATCTGTTTATTAAAATATATTCTATGTAAATCTTCGAAGTGTCTGAAATCATTATGTTTTTGAGACTAAAAAAATCCAGTGGTCCCCAAAATTTAACCCAAAATTTTTTTTTTTTTTAATTTTCAAAGTAAAATACCTCGGTTATTTTGGTCCTATCTGAAAAACGGTAAAGAGAAAATATGTTTATTTTATCGAGATCTACCAGCCCTGAAAATTGAAAATGACATATTTGCACTTATTTAAGACTCATCCACTTTATATCTTGCAGTGCTTGATCATATGATGATTGTAAGCCCTAATGTTAACTTAACATGAATAAGGGTATTATGTTAGCTTCTTCTGTTATTAATTTTCGTCATACTATATTGTTATATTATTATAACATAAGCAAAATCAGAATGGAAAAGATGCATATAACGTCCGCCGGACGTTATCATAACGGCCGGCGGCCGTTAAGTTTCTAAGGTAATCGTAACGTGTGTCACCTGCAACAATGACTATTTATTGTCAGTTGGACTTTTCAAAAATTGGGAAAATAGACCATAGCGAGATGTCGCGAGAAATTCCGTTGGAAATACAGGAGGAAGCGGCTGCGGCTACTCAAAATTATACTTCCGACTATAACCAGAGAGAGATATCAGCAGGAATATGACAATTTTTTGAAGTGGCGGCAGGATAGAAGTATAAACAGCGTAAATGAAGCGGTATTGCTGGCTTATGCTAAAAGAATGTCTGAAATGTATTCTCCTACATCACTGTGGACAAAGATATCCATGCTGAAGCTTGCGTTGAGAGTATATGAAAACATCGACATATCAAGGTAAAAAGCCATTATATTCTTCGATATTTAATCATACTCATCTAAATTATATTTGTTCATAGATTTGGTAAACTGTTCATGTTTCTGAGGCGCAAAAACGAAGGTTATTCACCAAAAAAGCCAAAGTTCTGTCGGAGAATGACATAAATAATTTTCTACTGGATGCCGATGATTACACTGGTTACTCGAAAAAATTGTATTGGTGCTTGGTATTCTTGGAGCTTGTAGGCGCAGCGAGCTTTGGTCACTCACAGTTGATGATTTCAAAGATTCGGAGAAAAATATTCTTGTCTCATTAAGAAATACTAAAAATAAGAAAAGATAGGAAATTTCTTATTCCAAAACGGGCCTTCCGTTTGATGCTATGGTTTATACAAAAAATACATCAACCTGCGTCCTCGTAACTTTGACAATCCAAAATTTTTCATTGGTTTACAAAGAAAGGCAAGTGTGTTAAGCAAATCGTCGGTATACATACCATCGGGAGCGTACCGCAGAAAATTGCAAAATTTTTGAACTTGGAGAATCCAGAACGCGTTATACAGGGCATTCATTTCACGTAGATCATCCCAGCAACCATGCTCGCCGAAAAATGGTGGTGATTTACTATCGCTAAAGGAGCTAGGAGGATGGGAGTCTTCAACAGTGGCAGAAACTACATAGAAAAATCAGTTTCCAAAGAATGAAAATAACAAAAATCAACTTTTTCATGATAGCTCCAAAAAATAATGTGTCTTTAGTGGATACAAATATTTGCCATTCTTCAGTAGCATCATCTTCTTCTATAAAATCTGTAAATCCCTGGGAAGGATTACAGATTTCTAAGAACAATAAAGTGCACTTTTAATTTCCATGTTCATTATCATGAAAAATGAATTTTAGTATAAGACATTATGTATTTTTTATCCTTACTTGTGTTATTGTTCAATAAAATTTGTTATTAAATAGTAGTGTTTATTGCTCTAAAAAATCTGCAGTATGACGAAAAATCTAGAACGCAACACGGCCGATAACAAATAACGGCCTTGGCTGCTTATGATCCTCGGCTATCGCCTCGGATCACAAACTTCAGCCCGGCCGTTATTTGTTGTTTATCGGCCTTATTACGTTAATAACTATAACATAAAAATTAAAATGATTTTTTTGTAGAAAACACGACTGACGATTTGGTTGTCACACTGTACTAAAATGTATATCTGTTTAAAAACGCAAACCATATTGCATAAAAAATACGAACATCGTGTATTTTATTGTAAATACCCTTTTATCTCTCTGTTTTACTGTATAATCCTTTGTTACCGGCTTCAACTCAATTCAATTGAATTTACAAATTAGTTATTCCCAGGCCAACAACTTGTGTTCCTTTTCCTATTTATTCTCCTACCACGGTTGTGTCAATTAAACTGGTAATATTATTTATTACAGAACTATTTGAAACTAAATTACAAACTATGTTGTTATTACAACCGACACAACTATATTTCTATTTAATTCTCTAGTTATATATGTCGCAAACTGATTAGTTTCTCGTAACAATCCCAGTTAATCAGAGATACTTACAATGTGGTTACGAACTATTTACCTATAATAACTAAACTATAAACTCTGCTTTTTTTTGTCGGGTAAGATTTCGACAGACGGTGGTAGAGAAAAAGCAGATGTCGTCTATAGGTACCAATCTATTTATCACGAAAAAAAGTTTCTAAAATATTTTTAAGAAAACACTCGAGCGGGTAAGCCCAGAATTTTATACCGCATTTTTAGTAATTTCAATAAAACTAAACATCCGTTGGACGTAGGTCGGTGTGCCATTAAATATTCTTATTTAGGTAAATTAAGATCAAAAGTATTAAAAACAAATCCTCATCCGCGACTGTTGCACTGTTCCGGAATGCACATTAATCCATCTTACTACTTTCATTAACGAGTCATTCCAAAAAGGAGTTTTTCCAAACTGCCTTACAACAACAATAATTATTCCTCTGTATAAAGGAGGAGATAAAGATCAAGTTACGAACTATCGCCCAATTGCACTCCTGTCCACATTATCTGATATCATTAAATGATTGGTTATAAAAAGGCTTCTATCTTTTCTCCTTAAATATAAAGTACTTATTGTTCAATTTGGATTTTTAAGTAACAGTTGCACAAATGATGCTATGTTCGACCTTATTAATAATATATTATACTCTAACATGAATAACCATCACTCTACAGCTACAATTTTCTGTGATTTCTCTGAGGCTTTCGACTGTGTAAATCATAATATCTTAATTAACAAATTGCAATACTATACTTTCAGGGGAGTGCCGCTCGAATGGCTTAAATCATATCTTGGCAACAGAAGGCAGCTTGCGAGAATTGATACGTCTGTCTTCTTGTAAGCCTATAAAATGTGGTGTCGCTCAGGGTTCAGTACTTGGCCCTATTTTGTTTCTGGTGTTTATCAACGACATTGCAAATCTGGACATTAGCGGTAAAATCTGCCTCTTTGCGTACGATACTAGTTTCACTTGGAGCGGTCCAGATGTTACGGCACTATATAATACTATATCCAGTGACTTACGCACGATTAAATCTTGGTGCAATACTAATTTCCTATGCCTCAAACTATCAAAAACTAAAGTTTTGTCAAATAAAAGTACTATACGACCTTTTGTACTTAATAACACCACTATTGACGTCGTAGATTCTGTGAAATTCTTAGGGCTTGTTGTAGACAACTCGTTAAAATGGGACTTGCACATCGAAGCTTTATCAAAGAAACTAATATATAATAAACCTCTACAATAGCCTATTAGCCTAATTAAATGCTCAATAATGTACAATGCCAAAAAAATGTATAATCATCTGCTTTTGAATATCAAGTCGCTTTTCTTCCCCGCATTTTGCAAAGCTCTGAAATCATACTTACTGGAGAGAGCCCTATATGCGGTAAACGACTTTTTTGTTGATGTTTAATCATGAACAATTTTGAATTTTAAAATTTTGATCATCTCACACACTGGTCAAAAGTCGAGTATTTAATATTTTATAACTCTTAAAATTATATCCATTTACAATTTTCCTATATATATAAGTTCAGTTATAGTTAAGTTCAGTTATAGTTAAAGTATTATAAGGATAGCATAATTTTGCCATGATATTCTTTTTGGGATACTATTTTGGCAGAATTTTATAATCCAATCTCTCTCCCAAGAAGCAAATACATAACGACGGATTAGAGAGAAACATTGGCCTCTCACATAGCCAAGATTAATAAAAACCAAAAGGCCCTTGATTGAAAACAAGTTTTTCAACAATGTTTCTTTCACGTGTTTTTTTTAATTTGTGTGAATATAATGTATAATAACTTTTCTAAAAAGAAAATTGAGAAGAGAGAAAAAACAAAGTGTTCTCTAACAAAATCAAATTATGTTATAGAAAAGATGAAGTAAAACGTAAATTGTTGAGGCACGCCTTGGCAAAAACGGTAAATCTAAATATCCAAACAAAGAAAATTTTCTTGTTTGGATACAAGCGCCCAAAAAAAGAACCAGATTAATACGCGAACTCAAACACTTTGATAATTCTTGAAAATGGTGATTGTCAGCCCTTCAGAATCTTCAGATGAGGATGATATGCCTTAAAACTGAAAATGACAAATAAAAATTATGAAATAAGAATTTTGTCATTTTTTTGAATTTTATGATTTGTATTGTCTATTTTTTAATATCTGTATATTTTTTGAGCTTTTGTTTTGTTGCACAATAAAGCGTTAAATATTATTTATTATTAGGAATATTTGACACCGTTGGGCAGAGTGGTTGCATATCTAGCGTTTTTGAGTTGTCCACTCGATTTCCTCTTACCGTCTACAAACTCACCGTAAATATATTTTGGAAGAGATTTTAGTAGGTTTTCTCTCATCCTGTATACGTGACCAGTCCATCTTAAGCGGAATTTAGTAATCATGACTTCAACGCTCTTGCAGCTAGCTTTTTCTAGGACCGATACGTTTGAGACATGGTGGAACCATTTGATTTCTTAAAAGTTGTCTAAAGTGTCTCTGTTGTAACTTGTTTAATGCGCTCGTGTGCCGGCAGTACGGCGCGGCGCCCAAGATTCGCTTCCATATAACATAGTGAGGATTATTGTTGCTCGGTACACTGCAAATTTCGTTTGTGCTCAATTCACGATTATAGAAAACCCTGTCTTATCCATAATGCTCTTGAGGCGCTTCTAATCATGTGAATTTTATAATCGATATTGTCCTTTTCCGAAATCAAACTGCCGAGGTAGTTGATTTCCGCTATATATTCCAATAGTTCTCCGATTTTTATACCATTGTTGTTGTAATTTTCTGGTGGAGCGCACATGATTTTAGTTGTATTGATGTTGACCTTAAGGACCTATGCCCAGGTATATATGTTCAGCATTTCTTGTAATTGCTGTAACGTTTTTTCAACTAGAGTGTAGTCATCAGAGTACTGAAGTTCTGTGATGAATTTTGTACGTGTTTTTAACCCATTGTCTTTTCATATTGAACAGACCGCCACCATATCTGTATTTAATGGTTATCCTCTTTCCTGCAGTTTGCTGGCTACTATAATGGAGAGATATAATTGAAATAAAAATATAGAGAACAACTGACACAGAAAGTGTCAAATCGATTAGCCACAATCAGTCTAGATCGTTCGGTCAATAAGTCACCCGGATCACAAAATTGCCAAAAAATGCTCACTTCACTTGTCTATTAGCCGGGTCAGCTTGTATACGTGAAAGGTACAGGAATAAAACAAAGAATGTTCATTTTTATTGAAATCGAGATTGCTAGCGCATGTAGATAATTCCATTAACTATTACTGTATAAAATATTACCCTCATATAACTAGAAGATTCTGCAGCATTTAACGCCGAAAATTTGTCGTGCTCGAATAAAACCAGGTATGACCATAAGCTATAACTCGCTATAACTCGCATTTATATTTTTGTGACATTCCTTCTTTTATATCTTTACCTTCGTGTAATATAATATACTCGTTTATTCTGATATTATTATTTTCTAACAATAACATCATTAAATAATTGAATAAGAGAAGAAGAATAAGAGCAAGACTGGTCTTGGTTTTACGGTCTAGGTATTGATCTAAAAACTAAGGTTTTTGTCTGCAAGGCCAAGACGAAGACTGACAGTACAAGGCGAGAAGAAGAGATAATATAATTAAAAAAAAAACGAATTTTTTATCTACTTACTATAATTGTTTAAATAAAAAATATTAAAAAGAGATTCCTCTGAAATTATTGTCAGCGAATATATAGTTTATGGTAGCCGACAATAAACCTTATTGGTATAAAACAAAAAGTATAAAATCCTTTTTGTCGAAAAATACCGGTAATTGAGTGGGACACTTAAAATAATGTCCCGTACCGGGTGGCCAACTAAGAATGGACGCCGGCTGTATCTCAGAAACTACTTATCGTATAACTTTGGGAAAAAAATTATAATAAGTAAATCTACCAAGAGAAATCGCTGAAAATTATTTTCAAGTTCGAAAAATGTTCGCTAGGGGGCGTTTCTCTGATAGTCAATCAGAAAACAGGGTTTTTCTCAAAAATATGCAGGTGAACAGGTATTTTAAATATTACTATTGTAATCATCGAGAAATTTGTAATTTTTTTAATACATAGTAATTTGCTCTATCTCATAAAATAAAGTGGTGGGGGAAGGTTAAACTTGTTTTTATTAAAATAAGGATAACTCTGGTTTGGGTTACCCGATTTAAACAAACTGGGGCTCGTTTAAAAGAGCTTTTTTTCTTTAATAACCTCCAGTATAAATTTAGTTTTCACAATTTTTTTCGTGGCCGCTAGAGGGCGTTGTTTTACATCATAACAGATATTGCGCTTTTGCATAAAAAAATTAAATAGGAGGCTATATTTCTCTTTACACAGTTAAATAGAGCACAAAATTTCCAAAATATTAGCGCAAACCGCAACTTCCTATCTTCTCTCTAACCAGAGATATTATGAGAACAAATGATGTTAGGCTGTCGCTTAGGATTATATAGTCTAAAAATTATAGTAGTAGGCTAGGAAACAAAAAGAGGTAAATTGGTTACCTCAAAATATCAAAACAAATAATTTAGTTTCCTTTTAATACTATTTAATTATTATTTATCCATGTTCGTTCTTGATTCGATCCTATAAATTAAAACCCAGGCATATTCAAGCCGATGACCTAGCTGGCCATGGAAGTATGCCGCTCTAGCGTCTCTATCTACTAAAGTAAGTGGTATCCAAGAAGCCCCACACATTCGTAGCAAAATAAGCGGCACAACTGCCTCACCAGTACCAACTGCATTCATGCTGATGAAATTGCAACAAATGCAACAAATGCAATTTCATCATGATGAATCCCCTAACAAAATTGGCAATTCATTTCTTAGAAATTATAAATAGTTCATTTCATTCGGATAATTAAAAAAGTCCAATCATTCGCCGTCCTAGAATTCCTGCGTAAATATTTACCGACCAACGGTCTTGGTGCTAAACTACTTGCATCAAGGGTAGATTTGGACCAGTAGTGCATATTGTTAAGATTCGCACCTTCGTTCGGTGCTATATGAAAAGTGACCCAAACGACATAAACTTTATAATATAATAACAAATAACACAAGCAACAGGTAAAACACGAAAACAAGTGAAATCAAGGACGAACTTGGATTAATAATAATTGTAATGCCGTTACATAAAATACACCCCTAGTTTTCAGCCATACGAAATTCGGCCGCAAAAATATGCACAAAATTCCTAGAAATTTTAATAAAATTATTTATTATCCGACTTTTGGACATTTTAATCTGAGAACTACCTACGTATAATTACCCAAGAAATTCGTAAAAATTATATGAATGGATGATAATGTTACATAAGCATATTTAAATATTTATGACATAATTTTTTTTAAGAAAACCCCCGAAATTCGGATGCATGAAAACTGGAACTTAAACGTTTTGATATTTTGACGTAACTAATTTATCTCTTTTTGTTTCCTAGCCTACTACTATAATTTTTAGACCATATAATCCTAAGCGGTAGCATAACATGATTTGTTCTCTTAATATTTCCGGTTAGAGAGAAGATAGAAAGTTGAGGTTTGCGCTGATCTTTTGGAAATTTTGTGCTCTATTTAACTGTGCAAAGTGAAATATAGCCTCCTATTTAATTTGTTTATGCAAAAGCGCCATATCTGTTATGATATTAAACAGCGCTCTTTAGCTACCACGAAAAAAATTATGGAAACAAAATTTATACTGGAAATCATTAAGGAAGAAAAGCTCTTTTAAACGAGTCCTAGTTTGTTTAAATCGGGTAACCTAAATCAGAGTTATCCTTATTTTAATAAAAGCAAGTTTAACCTTCCCCCACCACTTTATTTTATGAGATAGAGCAAAATAACTATCAAAAAAATTACAAATTTCTCGATGATTACAATAGTAATATTTAAAATACCTGTTCACCTGCATATTTTTGAGAAAAACCCTGTTTTCTGATTGGCTATTAGAGAAACCCCTCCTAGCGGACATTTTTCGAACTTGAAAATAATTTCCGGCGATTTCTCTTGGTCAATTCACTTATTAGAATTTTTTTCCCAAAGTTATACGATAAGTAGTTTCTAAGATATAGCCGGCGTCCATTCTTACTTGGCCACCCGGTACATAGAATATTTTTGATTGAAGTTTTCGTATTTACTTCATCTATTAAGACCACCATTATTCAAATCTAAATATCCAATCCGATGTAATTATTAATCGATAGCCCCGTCGTTTTCCACCAGGACGACCGATGGAAGGAAGGAAGGGCGGCGAAGGCAAGAGCGGCAAGCACCGACGACGGCGGCGAGCTCATTTTAATTTAAACGAACATAATCTGCGGATTCCGGCGAGAATTCGTTATAACGAGTTTTCGGGGAATCCAGATATTAAGCTTGGAAAACGTATTGTATGCGTGGAACTTAGAAATTAGTTTGTTTTTGCGCTTGACAGTCGCAAAGGCTGCTCCTGAGCGCGAAGGAGACACCGCCCGTCTGGTCGCCTTTTTGTAAACAGGTTTTTGTGTCTTGTTGCCCGCTGTCGATAAAGGCATATTTTGATATTGTCTAGCTCCAATACATCAAATTATTCTGTTCAAGATCCTATAAGTCAGAGATACAAGAAAAAAATTACAAGATCTTAATTTATGTTAATTTTACAATGAACAATTAGCTATACAGAGCTGGAACAAGTCAGTTTTAAAAAGAATTAAGTCTTTAGTCATTTCCAAAATCAAAATGATTTAAGTCTCAAGTCAAATTCAACATAAACTTCAAAATGTCTGACTTAAATAATTTTATTTCAAGTCAAGTAATTTTGTAAAGACTTAATTTGACAAATGTAGTTTTATCCTATTTTTAAGTTTTAAAATTCTTTCTATTATTTATCGCTATATCACTTGATATAAGTTCAGTTAAGGTGCTCGCGCACTTAGCCGAAGCGTCGCGAGACGAAGCGTCAGTTAGCTGATATCCGCGCAGTGGGGCGAAGCGTGGCGTCTCGAACGACGCGACTCGAATTTTATTTATTTCTTGATTTGAACGCAGTACGTTGTCTAGTGTAGTAGATGAGCAGTTCGTCAGAAGAGGACCTTTTTGTACTAAGTTTAATTGCCACTATGGAAGAAGAAGAAGATAAAAACAAGAAAAAATGCTGAGTTCATAATATAAATCGAAAGAGAATGATGAATTTCATCATTTTTGTTTAATGATCTTAGACAAGATAAAAAAAAGTTTGACCCAACTTTAGCCACCTCTTCCTACCAAATAACGCAAAAACTGGGATATGAGACAAGAATCAACAAATATTTGAATGTTCTCGCCGCCTATCGCCGCGCATTGATGCGAAGCGTCAAGAGAAACGATTCCTAGTTGGTCCCAGTGGCGCATCCAGAGAGTGAGTCTGAGAGGAGTAGTGGTAATATTTAAATCAGGTAATAGATTTAAATTAAATTTTCGCTTAAAGATATTGTGACTATGAAAAAAAATAAACTTAGATTGCTCTGGATTTCTATTTTGATTGATATTATTAATTTATTTTGTGACAATTTTAATTAGTACCAGATTTTCTTATTTATAAATTTCTTCCTGGGAGGGGAAATTACTCCCATTACCCCTCCGGTATATGCGCCCCTGGTTGGTCCGAAGAGAATTCGCGCGTCGACCGACGCGCCTGATCGCTTCGCGCCGCCGCCGGCGCCGTATTGCGCAGGCTGCCATTAACTTAAATGTAAATTTGTCGGGCGAAAAATCTACGATATTCATCGCGACGCACGGTGGGGCCGATTGAAGAATCGTTGGCCAAAACCTTCAAAGATATATGGATCAACCAAAAATATATAGAATTTAACAGTTTTTGCTTAATTGAATTTCTAGGTAGCCAATCTTCAAAATTTTAGTTAATTAAATTATACTTCACGTATATACCCAGCATATTAGCTCATCAATATAATGTGAGAAAAAATACCCGGATGACAAAACTTTTACACTTTTACCTTGCAAGCCATTTCGAATATTGTTGTCTTGTGGCATGTCTGTGTGTCTGTCTGTCTGTTTATCGGTCTGTTTGATATATTTTTTTATCCGTATGTAACCAACAACTTTGATAAAAAAATAAATATTGTTTTTGGATTCTACTTTTGAAAAAGTAAAAAAATAATTATTTTCAATCGTGGTCTCACATGTCTCAAAATGAGTAGTCGGCACCTAATCAAGAAAGTATGGGCTAGATTTTTCGAGTACCTATTACAGGCAAGCATCTAAAAATTAATTTCGGATAATGAGGGGGTTCCAAAAATTTTAATAACCATTTCTGGGGAAGGGTGGTTTTGGGTGCCGGAATTTTTTTTTCTCCTTCTATTTTTGGATTGGAGCAACTAAAAGATTTGAAATTTAGCGTAATGTAATGTGTTAGGTTAGGTTAGTTAAAAATAATTTGTTTAAATGCTTAAATTTTTAAAATCGGTTCATTATTTTAGTACATATCATAGTTTGAATTTACGTGCGGATATTTTAATAAGTTAAGCCGCCATCTTGAAATTTTAAACTGTCATATTTAGACTAAAACGTAATATTTTTAAACATATTGCCTTACTTCAAATCTCCATGTTGTTCCATTAAAAAGATAAAAAAGGAGTGGGGACATTGTATATTATCTAAGCCTGGATCTAAGCATTAATTCAGTTAAAACCCACAAAATTTGTAGATTTGAAGTGGGGTGGGACTGAAGGGTCTTGGACCCTTGGACCCCCGAACTATTTGCTTGATTACAGGCGATTCATGAGTATCAGATTTTATTAAAATTACACGAACTTAATCTAAATAAATCATAAAGACTTATAGTATCTATTATTCAAGTACCAGGGACATATTTACATTTAAAAATATTTTTTTTAAAGTTGCGCAAGATGGTAACAAATACATGAAGGGTAATGTCCAATCTTATAAAAAACATTAGCCAATAAATTGGGCAACTCAACAAAACTCAAGGTTAATACCATATTTTATTTTTTATATTATACTAATTTATTAATTAATTTAGTATGCATCAGTGAAAAAGTTTTTTTTTTCAAAATATAGCTAGAAATAGTCAAGTAGTATTGTACTTCTATAAAAAATGCAAAAAATTAATTGTATTTAAAAATTAACCAAGAAATTTTACTTATTATTCGGGCCCTACAAATTGCAATTATTATACACGGTAGAACTAAACCTTCGACATTACAGCCCTTCACTGGTTACAGATCTGAATCCAAATTTTTTTTCTGTGCTTAATATAATATTTAGGTCTTTTTCTTTATTCTATGGTCATCAAAACTTTTTGAAAAAGCAACTTCTGTTTTATAAGGTTCTGGCCGCAAAATGGCAATCGGCCCCACTGTGCGACGCTTCTGCTAAGTGCGCGAGCACCTTTATAGTGAAAGTATTTCTATAAGGATGGCATAATTTTGCCATGATATTCTTTTTGGGCTACTATTTTGGTAGAATTTTCTATTCCAATCTGTCTTCTATTTGCTTCTTGAAATACATAACGACGGATTAGAGGGAAACATTGGCCTCTCACATAGCCAAGATTAATAAGCATAGCCATAGCCAAGTTTTTCAACGTTGTTACTTTCGAAAACGTGTGTTTCTTTTTTTAATTTGTGAATATAATATATAATAACTTTTCTAAAAAGTAGAAAATTGAGAAGAGAAAAAACGAAGTGTTCTCTAACAAAATCAAATTATGTTATAGAAAAGATGAAGTAAAACGTAAATTGTTGAGGCACGCCTTAGCAAAAACCGTAAATCTAAATACCCAAACAAAAAAAAATTGAAATTTTTCTTGTTTACAGCAAACGCAAAAAAGAAAGAGATTACCACGGAAATTCAAATGCTTGGACAGTTGTTCAGATGAAGATAATGCATCTTTGAGCGAGAAAAGGGTGATTGTCAGCCCTTCAAAATCTTCAGATGAGGATTTTATGTCTTAAAACTGAATATGACAGATAAAAATGATGACAATTTGTGCACTATTTGCAAGTGTGATTACCGTCATTACCGACTAAAAAAGGACTTGATTGTCTGTGTCATTTGCTACCAGTGGGTATGTGGCCTTTGCAAACCTAGGTTTTACCGCATTTCGGACATTTACAGTGACATTATCATCAAGCTGGCTTTGGTCTATTTCCTTCCTTATTCCTTCTCAACTAACTTATTCTCGGCCTTGCTCTTCTTCTTCTGCTTTTGGGCATCCATTTCAGCAGTTGTTTTGGACTAAACTTTCTAAAACATTTTTTTTTTTCGTTTTTTAAATGGAACAGCCTGTATATTATTCTTTTAATATATGGGGAATTATAAAATTATTTTTTTTTGTACTTAGAGATTTTCAAAATGTTTAACTGTTTCGTAGATACTCGCGGTATTATTAAATATGGTACTTCAACTGGCTCTTTCAACGGTAAAATACGGAAGGAAAATCATTGGGTAGCTTTGTTAAAATTTTACTGTAAAAAATGCCATAAACCGCGAATATCTGCCAAACCGTTAACAGTTTTGAATTTTGAAGTACTCAAAACACAAAAATTCCATTTGAAAAAAGTATTCCGATCCAGTCACACTTTTTTGAGCCACCCTGTAAAAGTTAAAATATTTTTCTGAAATACATCCTAGTACATAATTTAGGTTTGCACTTAAACACAATTCCAAGTTTGTTTATTCTGGGAGCTACAGATACCCGACGCACTGTTGCCGGGCCCTGTATATAACTACCTATACTTTTTACTATAATATTGTTAATTATAGTATTGTCTTTTATTTGACTTATATATCGGACCCATAGAATTCCGTTTATCATGGATATAGTTTTTCTCCTTTGTGAATTTCGATCTATGATTGCTGTATCCAACCTGTAAAGACCTCCATCTTGAGTTATTTTTAAAGATGATTAAAACAGAAGTTTTATATTTTTTTAACATACAGTTTTATTTAACATACAGTTTTAACATCTGCTGATGATGCTATCATGGTTAACAAAACGCGCGTCCAATGTTTAAAATTAAAGTGTTTTGGTGTAATGTAGTGAATTAGTGATTTATTTTGACGTACTAAGTGTTACCCACGTAGAAGACGTTAATAAGTTTAATAAATAAGTTTCACACGAGACGTGTAGCGAATGAAATGGCGAATTTTGGACTATACATATACTTTACATAAATGCTTTAATTTATTTTAGATAATGTCGGATATTGTCTATTTTTTAATTTGGCCTTTCTTAGGACGACATATTGATTTCTATTTACTGCACATCGCGATCGTGAATTTTTGTATATCTTGCATACTTTACATATAGTAATTATACTCTTATATTATTAGCACCTTCCAAAAATTGTTTCTGAAGGTTTAGTACGATATAAAAATCAATTTTTTCGTTTAGTAGAAAAAGCAGTCAATTGACTACGCTTCAGGACGATGCAGAGGTTGTGGAAGAAGAAACACCTTGAAATTTTAATGCCTGTTTTCTCATTAAAATTTCATAGAAAAAATTCAATTTTTGCGATCTACGCCTCGGTTTCAATACCGATGGCAAAAAAATATAATTATATAGAAACGATAATCAATAGATGTTTATATGCTAAAATAATTTTACATCAAATTTAATTTAAGTTACAAACATGATATATACAACATACGTATTCTTATGAAGTTATAATAAGCATAATAATAAGAATAATTGATGAGAAAAGAGAAATAATGGATTATTTATATGCTCATATAATTTCACATCAAATAATAGTTAAGTTACAGTTATATTTATTCTTATGAAGTTGAAAGTTCAACAGAATTTGACGTAATAGTAAATAATATTTAGATATAATATAAAGCTTTACGATATAAATTTAACTAAATTTGTTTGTTTTTGAAGTAAAACTTCTTTACGCGCGATGGGAATAAAAATTCAAGGTCGTGACACGCCACGGCCTTAAGACGACACGGCCTTGATCCACGAGCTAGCGAGAAAAAAAGTGGTAAGGATCGCGCAAAGACCAAAAACATTTGATTTAAAACTAAGAAACTTTCTAGGTAACGGTCTAAGTAAAGCATCTAGCTCATTTGCTAGTTCAGAATTAGAATTATTAGAGTTGAACAACTCGCATTTTCGTCGCTTAACTTTTGAATAAACTATATGGTCCCGCCATGATAAATAAACAAACATCAAATATAAAGAAATTAGCTTCTAAATACACCTTTATATTACTAAAAGAAGTGTTTCATATTTTATAACATAATTTTTTGTGAAAACAATGTACCTACATATTACATATTTAACAGCACAGTCATATTCAACATTAAAAATTTTCCATGGTCCATGGAACATTTCCTTAGGCAAATAGAATAGTTTCAAAAACTTACCACTGACTACTGACTACTACTATATACTACTGACTAGAAGCCTGTGTAATTTGCACTCTTGAGCTTGAAATATATTCTGACGACTAAATATGGCACTTATCATTTATCCGCGCATAGGCCTTAGTTCATAGATCATTTTCATTGGAAAACATAAAATTTGCATATTTTGGCACTTAAATTATTTAACTTTGTTGCTGTAGGTACAATTCAGATAATAAAAGATAAGTTCTAGAGTAAATAATATAAGTAGTATTTTTATCGCCTTTATAATTCTATTATATTGTTGTCCATCCAAATGTTTGGGTACAATTTCTGTGGAGAAGAATAAATGAAACTAACTTATGTAGTTTTTTTCTTAGATCTTCACCCAAATATGAAAGAGTACCTTATAATTTCACAACTTCGATGCAGTTAAAAAATATTGGAAATCCAATAACCAATTGTTTGGAAAAGTACTGTAAATACAAATATAATATTTTATATTTAAATGTTATAAATCTCCAATGAATAAATTATTATTAGTCATTAATAAAACCGATAACTTAAAATTTAGCTCATTTTTTCATCAACTTGATTTAAACCGTTAACCATTAAATGTTCTCAACATTTACAAGATCCTCATTTTCATAGTTTATATAACAAAAGACAAGTTTGGCGTATTTTTTCTTTAAATGAATTTAAATAACTAAAAGCATGATAAAAGTTTATTAACATACAGGGTCCGGCAATAGTGCGTCAGGCATCTGTAGAATAAAAAATTTGAGAATTTTGTTTAAGTGCAAACCTAAAGTATGTACCAGGATGTATTTCAGGAAAATATTTTAACTTCTATAGGATGGCTCAAAAAAGTGTGAGTGGACCTGGATGATTTTTTTTAAATGGAACACCCTGTATATAATTGCATTTTTGGCTTCCTTTCAGATCACTTTACATAACCCTAAGATATGAATAAATATATTTCGATAGTTTCAGAGATATTAAAAAATAAATAAAAAATATGTATTTTTCAGCCCTTTTTAAAAAAATTATTAAAAATACAAGAACTGTTCTAAAAAACTATATTAGGTATTTACTTTAGATATTCTGTTCTTAGTTTGTTAAAAATATGGTAATCGTATATCATACAGGATGTTCAATATTCTACGCCAAACTTTCTAAAATATAAAATAATTTGTCTTTGTTATTTTAAATGGAACACCCTGTATATTTTTTTTATTAGATGGAGAGTTAAAAAATAAACATTTTTTGTATTTAGAGTATTTCAAAATTTTGAACGGTTTCGCAGATACGCGCAGTATTATTTCATAAAATATGGCGCTTTCAATGGTAAAATACGAGAGAAAAATCATTGGATGGCTTTGATAAAAATTTACTGTGGAAACTTCCATATGAAATATAAAACCGCAAATATCTGCGAAACCGTTAAAAATTTTGAAATACTCTAAATACAAAAAATGTTCATTTTTTAATTCTCCGCCTATTGAAAAAATAATATACAGGGTGTTCCATTTTAAAAAACAAGGAAAAATTATTTTATATTTTAGAAAGTTTGGCGCAGAATTTTGAACATTCTGTATAATTTACGATTTTCATATTTATAGCAAAGTAAGTACAGACCATCTAAAGTAAATACCTAATATAGTTTTGATTTCAGGACAGTTCTTGTATTTTTAATAATTTTTTTAAGAAGGGCTGAAAAATATATATTTTTGATTTATTTTTTAATATCTCTGAAACTATTAAAATAAATTTATTCATATCTTAAGGTTATGTAAAGTGATCTGAAAGGAAGCCAAAAATGCAATAATATACAGGGTGTTCCATTTAAAAAAATCATCAAGGTTTGAAAATATTTTCTTGAAATACATCCTGGCACATACTTTAGGTTCGCACTTAAACAAAATTCTCAAGTTTTTTATTCTAGGAGCTACAGATGCCCGACGCACTATTGCCGGACACTGTATATTTAAAAAATGTGACTTCATTTTTTCTTCATTTAAAATATATCAATCGTACCTAAATAGCATTCTAGAGCCAATCTACCTTCCAGGAACCTCATATCGCGAATGTCATTTCATTTTAAACTCAAAACAAACAAAAAACATGGAAAAAAATATGGAAAGACGTTTAGAAAAGACTTTTTGACTATATCATCTCTAAGGAATGTCCAGAATCGGAAAAATCAAAACTAATGACACGTAAGAGAGACACGTAGGATCTAAAGAAAAGTGGTGCAAAGTTATTTCAGTTCCACTATTTTTCTCCATTTATATATCATATCAAAACCAAAATTACTTTTAGGTTGTAAAAAAATCAACCATAGTTTTCAAACCAATAAACAATAAACATTTATTGAAAGTTTTTTTGTATAGTTTTTGTAAACAAAAAGTTGTCTAAATACAAAAAATCGCTTAACCCTTCTAAAATTATGTTTACGATATGTTAGTCATGAGAAATAAACTGCACATAATGAAGATTTCATGTATTATGTATTGCTTATTTAAATGTAATAAGCAGTGGTAGTTCTTCTCACCTTAATTCTTAAACATCTCGGAAAATACAAATACACTATTTTATATTTAAAATACCATATGTATATCATCTCTAATGAATTAATTATTTAGTCATTAGAGACAAATGGATGACTTAAAAGTTTGGTGCATTTTTTCTTCAATTTGATTTGAACTACTAACCGTAGTTGTTTAACACCTCTAAAAATACATATATACTATTTTATATTTGAAATACTATAAAAAAAAACTTTATTGAATCAATTACTAATCATTAGGAAAATGAACGACTTAATAGTTTGAGATAATTTTTCTTCAACTGGATTTAAGTAACGAAAGGCATGCTAAAAGTTTCTTAACATATATTTTCTAAAAATCAGCAATCTAAAAATGCAAAGAAAGTGAAAGCTTCAATAAAAAATATCGAAAAATAAGTACGTACAGACGTTTAAAACGGATGAAGAAGGTCCTAGATTGGAGATTGTAAAAATTAAAAGTAACGAGGTAAAGGATTAATTGATTAGCTGTTATTAAAAATAGGGCACTATGGTAGAGAATTTTAGAACAATTTTAAATATACATATAAGTATAGTCATTAGAATGTATCAATTATAATATGAATAATTTCATATTGAGCAGTTAACCATTTAAATGTTCTCAACTCCTACAAGATACTTTTTCCGTAGATTGTATAATAAAAGATAAGTTGTAAAGTAAAATAATAACTAAGATTAGAAAAGACTGGGGACATTTCCTATGAAAGTGTACGTTACAACTTTGACGCAATTCAAAAATATTGGAAATCTAATAACAGTACTTTTACACATCTTGCAAAATACAATAATTAATTATAGTAATTTATACTTAAAACGTTTACAGATCATCTCTGATGAATTTATTATTTAGTTATAGACAAATGGATGACTAAAACTTTGGCGCATTTTTTCTTCAATTTGGTTTGTACTAATAACCGTGGTTGTTTAACACCTAAAAATACATATATTCTATTATATATATGAAATACTATAAAAAATCCTTATTGAATCAAATTAACAACTTAATGGTTTGACACAATTTTTCTTCAATCAGATTTAAAAAATGAAAAGCATGCTAATAGTTCTTCACTAATAATAGACCTAACCTCACTAATAATATTTTGCAAAAATCAGGAATAGATTCCTGAATTTACTTAAGAAGGCATTATAAATAAATAAATATAGTCATTAGAATATATTAATTATAATATGAATAATATAAGACTTTATTTTTTTTCTTTTTCTTAAACCTTTAGAATTATATCCATGTATATATTTTTTTTCCTTTCTTGGGTATGAGGTTTTTTTTTATTAATTGAAAATGGAAACTTTTTTTTATTATGCGACGTTTCGCCTCATCATGGTGGGCTTTCCCAGGCACTTTATTCTTGAAGCCGCAGCCGCCTTGCTACCACCAGTCTATATAGAAGAATGTAAGCTAATGAATGGATTGAATTCATTCACTTACATTCTTCTATATAGACTGGTGGTAGCAAGGCGGCTGCGGCTTCAACCCAAGAGCTCATACCCAATAAAGGAAAAAAAAATATATATGAATATGAATAATTTCATATTTAGCCTTTAACCATTTAACTTTTCATTAGCCATTATTATTCTCAATTCCTACCAGATACTTTTTTCCATCATTTGTATAATAAAAAACTTATCTTTTATCCAACTACAACTTATTGTAAAGTAAAAAATAGTTAAGATTTTATAATTTCTACTATTATTGATACAAATGACTGGGGACATTTCCTGGGAAAAAAATTATAAAACGACTTCTCTGGTGTTTTTTTACGTATGTTACAATTTAACAACTTTGACGCGAGTCAAAAATATTGGAAATCTAATAAAAGTACTTTTACACATCTTGCAAAGTACAATTATAGTAATTTATATTTAAAATATTTATAAATCATCTCTAATGAATTAAAGATTTAGCCATTAGAGACAAATGGATGATTTAAAAGTTTGGCGAATTTTTTCTTCAATTTGGTCTGAATTAATAACCGTAGTTGTTTTAACACCTCTAAAAATACATATATACTATTTTATATTTGAAATACTATAAAAAGATCTTTATTGAATCAATTATTAATCATTAGTCCAATTAACGATTTAATAGTTTAACATAGTTTTTCTTCAACTGGATTTAAATAATGAAAAGCATGCTAAAACTTTATCAACATATATTTTTAAGCAGGCATAATTTTTTTTCATTTAAAGGACATCAATCTTACCTAAATAGCATTCTATCACCAATCTACCTGCCAGGAACCTCATATCGCAAATGTCATTTCAAACTCAAAACAAAAAAAAACATCGAAAAAAAAAATACGGACAGACGTTTAAACAGGATAAACAAGTTTCCAGAATCGGACCAAATCAAAAAACTAATGACACGTGAAAGAGGATCTAAGGAAAAAGTGGTGCGAAGTGCTCGAGAGAGCGTCGCGAAATCAGCGGTTTTGCCACTACGAATACGCGATATAGCATAACGACGAGGCCGCCGCTGGTGAAGGGAAGTCCCCAAGTCCGACAGCAGCAATGCCCAAAACAACTGAAAGCCAGCAATCGCCGCCGCCACCGATGTAGATAAGAGAGGCGCGACGCAAGCGCGACCTAGCGACGGCGGTTGGGACCGGCTCTACCCAACAGCATCCGCGATACGGAGATGCATGTGACGGCGCGGCGCGGCCCGCTCGATCCGTAATTAAGTTTTGACGGATGCGTGTCGTGTTTAATCAACTTCAGCAGAGATAGTGAAAGAAGCTTTTGAAGCTACCCTGAATGCCGCTTTCTTTACAGAGATTGATGGAAATGGTCAGTTCTTTACAGCATTTTACTGAAACTTACTTTGAAAAATATAAAACTAGCTATAAATTTTAACATTGTAACAATTTTAATTCAACTCCTGTAAACCTTTATCATCAACATTCACGATCATCATCATTTCCTCCTTTACGTATTAAGATAATCTGCTGATAATTGTGACCATTTTTGTCTATTGCTGGCTATGCGGGTCTCAATTATCCCTGCTAATTTTAGTCAAATTAACGACTTAATGGTCGTTAATTTGACAAATGGCCCATCTTAGATTTGGTCTTCTCCTGAGTCTCTTAATTCCTCGTGGGTACCACGCTGTAAATTTTGTGATTCATGTGTTGTCTGTCATCTTTGCCAGGTGTCCTACATATTGCTACTTGAGAAATTTGATTCAGTGAATGATATTTATTACACTGATAAAAATGATAGACTTGAACTAAAGTCGTCATCGTCATCAAAAAAAATTAGTGGCAAGAGAATTTATTTCAGTATAAAAGAAAATATTTTGCCCGAAGAAAAACTCTCTCAACTCAAGAAAACTGGTTCTCTTGAAAAAATCGAAAATTTCTCTTGAATCTATTTTCATTCAACCAAGTGCAAGTTACTTTGTTTTAAAATAATAAGAAAAATACGCTAGGAAGTATTTCATTCGAGAAACATGGCCATTTTTCCAATAACTAAATACTCTTTTGATGAAAAATAATAACGACACGCAAAGACGTTGATGAAGGACGGTATATACAATCAGTCGGCAGTCCGATCAGTCGTATGTCGCATTTCATAGGTCGCACATCATAGTACGCACGGGTTTTGTTGCTTGGAATTTTCCACTTGGAATTTTGCATAATTTGCTTTTTAAGCGCATATCGTATAACAAATTAGTGATCGTTATTAACATGTATTTGTCATTTTTTATGGACAAATTTTAAAATATATGGATTCTTTAAAGAAGTTTCTGAAAAAAATGGAAATTAGAGCACTTATTTGCTATATTTGTAGGTAAGTGACATTTACCTAATGCACCTGTTTAGATAATGCATGCGTGACTATAGATAGAATAAGAATAATAAATAATTACAAAAATTTTAGATTTTCAAGTCGTCGTATTAAAAAATTCTAAATGTGACCAAAGCTTATAATTTTAATAATCTATTTGCTTTACTTTGATTAATCGTGATGTAACATTTTTTTGTAATTTGTAGAGTGATGAATCACCCCAAAAAATACCAAGGAGTGAAGAAGCAGAAATAACTACTATCGAGGAAAATAATATCACTTTACTTACTACAGAAGGAAAACCAGGAAAATCTAAATTTATCAGAAAATAATATACCTCGTAATATGCCTGTATATGATGTATAGACTTCTCTTAGATCAAAATAAATTTTAGTTGAGTCAATAGTATTCGCTATTGGTTTAAGAAAAGTGTCTCTTTAATCAAGAAATGTCCATTTTCAATCAAGAATTTTTGCATGAATCAAAGAAACTATTGTTCTTGTAGCAAGAACTTCTTTGCATATTCATTTTGGGTCAAGAGTGAAATACTTTAAAGTAATTTTTTAAAGCTTATGAAAAGATAGTTAATGCTTTGGGCAAATAAACGTAATTCTTGGCCCTATTGAAAAGCGCCAATCTTTTGGGTCAAAGTTATATTCATTTCGACTGAGAGATCCTTTTTTTTCAGTGTACGTGGGTCTTTTGTGGTGTCCACTCCCATTTTTTTAATTGTAAAATTTTTAATTCAACTCTTGTTTTCCCTGGCTATCAACATTCATCCTCATCGTTTCTAGCTTATTTAACTATTTCCAGTTATTGTGTAATCTCCGTTACACATTAAGATAATCTCCTGGTAATTGGTGCCATTGTTGTGTGGCTTGTTATGCGGGTCCAAGATATCCCTGCTAATTTCCTAATACCATGGTCCCATCTTAGATTTAGTCTTCCTCTGGGTCTCTTTCCTCATGGGTACCATGCTGTAAATTTGTGGTCCATCTGTTTTCCGTCATCCTTGCCAGGTTTCCTCTCCATTGCCACTTGAGGGATATGATTGTGTGACTGACATCTATTATCTGGGTTTTTCGTGGTATTCACTCTATTTCCAGCATATTTCGTTCCATCGAGCGTTGTGTTACCTGCAGTTTTCTTATGATATCGGTTTTAAGTGTTCAGGCTTCGCATTCAGAGGTCAGACTGATACCGATAGAGTAGACTAGTTTCAGTTGAAACAAAGGACGGTTGAAACAAAATAAATAATTCGCAAACGGTTACCTGGTGAGAAATATGCCCGAGGGGAACGTGTTCGAATCCGCTTACTGTGTACTGCATTTGTGCATAGGAGGTCAAATCCTATTACTTTTAGACAAAAGTAACTATTTTTCTTATGATTTTATATGTGGGAATATTGAGCTTGTATTTGCCATTCAAGTGAAGCTTTTAGAATACAATATATGTTTAGTTTACCAAACCTGGTCCTGTTTCCTGCGAGGCAGGTACACATAACGTGCTTTATGGTTTCGTCATCTTCCATATAGAGTCGGCATTCGGCGTCTTCCACCAGTCCCATATTCTACAGGTGTGAACTCAGCCGGCAGTGGCCCGTATATACCGCAGTGAGCGTACGCGCTCCATTCCTGCCGGCCTTTAAGAGTTTTCCTCACGGTATTGTTTGATAGGAAATGGGATTCTGAATAAAATGACATAACTTTTGACGTTTATTTTTTATAGAAAATGGGATTGTGAATAAAATGAAGTGTCAACTTTTGACATTTTCGCTTAAAAACAGTATTTTAAATCTCAATCCAGAGGGCCAACTAAATGTAACGATGTAAGGACCATATAAATGTAACGACAATGGTCTACGAAAGCAAATATTGGATATTAATTTTAGAGCCTTTATTATATAAGCACTAGCGTGTACCAGCGACTTCGTTCGCGTCGAATTAATCATTTGTAATGGTGATGATAAAGCAAAGCAAGAATTTCCATTAACATACAAACTGGATAAAATTTTCTCACATTTATGTTAGCATGAGAAAAAACAATATGGCGATATTATTATATAACTTGGTAATATTTGACGGGTAGTTTCATCTCGTTGGAATTTGACTTTCGAAAAATCCGTTTGCCAAAAATAAACTTTTTACGTCAAGCAGTTTAAGCAGAAAATCGTGGTTAAGAAATTACCCAACTTTTGGAACACCCTGTATGATTTTTTAAAAATTTCAAAATATGTCAAAACCAAATTAATTATGCTTGTCTAAGCGTTTTCCCGAAAGACGAACCGTTTTTAAATAACAAATATTGTAATATTTGAGGGGCGTTTTCACCCTCTTGGAATTTGAGATTCGAGAAACCCCTCCTTCGAACCTCTACACCCCACAGTCAATCCGTTTGCCAAAATCAGCTTTAAAAGTCAAGCAGTTTAAGCAGAATCGTGATTACTCAATGGTCATATTTTATGAAACACCCTGTATAAATTTATAAAAACTCTTAAAATATATAAAACAACAAAATAAAATATACGTGTTTTTTCCGAAAAACTCACCGGTTTTTAAATAAAAAATATTTTAATACTTGAGGGATAGTTTCACCCCCTTAGAATTCGAGTTTCGAAAAATCCCTTCTTATCGAATCTCTACACCCTAAAGTCAATCTGTTTTCCAAAAATCAGCTTTTTACGTCAAGCGCTTTAAGCAGGATCGTGATTAATCAATGACCCGATTTTTCGAAACACCCTGTATACATTATTAAAAAATCTTAAAATATGTAAAAAGGCAAAATAAATTATACGTGTTTAAGCGTTCTTTCAGAAACTAGGCCGTTTTTTAAATAAAAAATATTGTAATATTTGAGGGGTGGTTTCACCCTCTTGGAACTGGAATTTCGAAAAATCCCTTCTTATCGAACCTCTACACCAGTAGTTCCCAAACTTATTTTTCTCGTGGACCACTTTCAAAATTTTACTGGTTTCGGTGGACCCCCTGCTGCTACATTTCTACCACATTCTTAAAGTCGCCAAAAAATAAAAATTGTGTCACTTCTGAGTTCTGTCCCTATATTCCGATATGTAAAATAAAAAAAACGAAAAATGGTACATTTTATATCACTTTATTTATTAAAAGAATAGAATGACAAGAAAAATATTAAGGTAATATAGGTTCAGGTCATAATTTTAATTAATGGGAAGGATGTATCTGATGGAGTGTCAGCAAACGATCAATGTTTGGCTTTATTTTTGTGAGCAATAACCGCAAATCCCCCGCTCTGTGATGTTTAATTTGCTCTTTTTTTTGTTAAGAGGTTTGTAACGGCACTAAAACTCCTTTCGACAAGGTATGACGAGGGAAAAGCTATTAAAAATTTCCTTGCGATTTCCCACAGTCCAGGATATTTTTCGGGTATTTCTGCTTGCAGCCAAAATGTTGGGTAGCCTTTTCTAAATTTCACCTTCAGCTCCTCATTAGTGCTTAGCTCGAGCAGCTCCTCTTGTAATACAACATTGGCCACTTCCGTTTCATCAAATGGATTTATGATCCATGGTGGTATATCCATCGTCAGTATATCTTCAAACCTGGTTTTGAAGTCATCATGCAGAGCACTTAAATGTTGACTGTAGGTATGGATATCCTCATCAATACATTCTACCTGCGACAAGTTTGGAAATTGAGAGAATTCGCGCCGACTAATGTTTTGCTTCATAAATTTCAATTTCCCAAGAAAAGCCGAAATTATCCCCTTTGTTTTTATTAAATTCAGGCTGTCCCCTTGTAACTGCAAGTTAATATCATTAAATTTTTTAAACAAATCTGTCAAATACGCAATGTCTGCTTTGAATTTGATCAAGTTTTCTTTTAAATCTGGATCTCTACTTTCTAAGAACTCTAATATGGAATCGAAAACAGAGTAAAATCTCGTTAAGCATGCACCTTTCGACAACCAGCGTACTTCAGTATGTAAGAGCAGTCGTTGGAAGTCTTCATCATTTTCGTCGCACAATTGAGCAAATAAACGCGTATTCAATGCATTGCTTCTGATTTTGTTGACAGCTTTTATTACAAAATGAAGAGATTGGTTCAACCTGTCACTTAAATGTTTTGCCACAAGATGTTGTCGGTGGATTACGCAATGAATAGCTGTAAGTCCTGGTATAATTCTTTTGAGATGACTTATAAACCCACGATATCGCCCGACCATTGCAGGAGCTCCGTCTGTTGCCACTGAAATAATGTTTGTAAATGGGATCGATTTTTCCGTAAAAAAATTACTCAGGACATTAAATATTGATTCGCCTTTAGTGTCAGTCTCCAAAGTTCTGGCAAATAGCAATTCTTCGTGAATTTCTTCCTCAACAATAAATCGGACATATGCCAATAGTAATGCTTCATTACTGGGTAACGTTGACTCGTCCAGTTGTATAGAAAAATGAGTTTTTTGCAGATGATTGCACAAAAAGCTTTCGATATCAGAGCTCATTTCATCAATGCGTCTTTGTACAGTATTGTTACTTAATGGAATTCTTTTTAGTACGTCAAATGGAGATTTGTGCAAAACAGTTTTTAAAACCTCTTCAACAGCGGGTAAAATTAATTGTTCTCCGATAGTGTGCGGTTTTCCAGATTTTGCTATAAGTAATGAGATATTGTAAGATGCCCGCAAGCCATCATCGTTACTTTGAGATGTTGAAGCGAACATACTGTGCATGGTGGGTCTCTTTCCATATTTTTCTTTCAATGTTTGAAAATATTTTAAATCTTTACCTATTTTATCAGTATGACACCTTTTTAGATGATCTTCGAGCTTTGATGGTTTCATAGAGTCATTGCTCAAAACTTTGTTGCATAATAGGCACATGGGCAATTGTTTGTCTGCCTCTGATGGAACAAAACCATATTTCAAATAATCGATACTATATTGTCGACATTTTTTCTTTGCTGTAGCCATGTTTCGTGTCAGTTACCTTACCTGTAAAAAAAAAAATGTTTTAGTAACCAAGTTTTTTCTGAATATAGGTATCACACCGCAGCCTTTGTCAGCACGCGGAAATAGAATTACGGCTTGTAAAGGGACCAACTAATAAACCGCTGAGACAAATACAGACGTTTTCACAAAACGGTATCAATTTTAAAGTACATAATTTACCACTAATTTTTAATAGTATAAATAAAAATTGGTGTACTCAGTATCGAATACTGATCATATTTGTGTAGGAAAAATAAAAGTCGAAATCCCAAAATTGTCCATAAAAACGATAACTAACATTTTATTAAATCAATGAGTTCACGCGCTCCGTGTATTTGCGTATTTTTGTCTGCGGCTTCATTGTTAAAACGTGACAAACTGGCATCGAAGTCCAAGCCCCGCCCTTTTCCCGTCGCCCGCGCACCGCTCGCTCTTTCCGAAAAGGAATAGTTTTGATAAAATAGTTACTTCAAAACCAATTTAAAATGATTATGAAATTACTGTTTTATAAAATTAGTAGTTATTTGCAAGAAAAATTACAAAATTAATTGCTCTGCAATATTGCTTATTCGGCCTTTTAGAGAGGCAGTGTTTCTCTCGTGAAAAAACAATTGAATAAAACGTGCTGTGTTTGTCTTCAAATCGAAAGAGGACAATTAAAATATCTGTAAGTTACTAAGTTACCTATCTATACAGGCCGTTGTGATCAACCGACTAGTACACGTAAACAAAATACTTAAGTACTATAACAAAAAAGGTAGGTTACTTACTTTTCTCCGGCACTAGCAAACACAGATATAAATTTTCTCACAACTTTTTCCAAATTCCGCCTTTTTTCGAAATTCCGGAAACAAATGCATGCGTTTGCCTTTGGCATCAAGTATTTATAGTGGTGATCAAGTTCATGTCTGAACAAGCATTAAGCATTGTCGGGCGGATAGCGCTTTGCAAGTCTGTACACGAAATTGTACGTAATATCGAATACGCAAGTTTGGACAAGTAACAGTCGCTTGCCTTATTAAAATATTATCTGCTTAGATAGGTACTTAAAACAATGTAGGTAGGCCCTTATAAAAACTATGCTTACATTTTTGCTCTTTACTATCAAAAGCAGATAAATTTTCGTGGACCCCCATTAACATCTTATGGACCCCCATTTTTTGTTCACGCCTACGTAGACCCCCAGCAAGTCTCCCGTGGACCCCTGGGGGTCCACCTGGACCACTTTGGGAATCACTGCTCTACACCCTAGAATCAACCTGTATGCCAAAATTGAACTTCTTACGTTGAGTGGTTTGAGCAGGATCGTGATTAATCAGTTTGCCAGTCACTTAACGATTTTATATATTAGTATAGAATATAGATAACTTAATTTAGTAATAATAATATCTGGAGGTTTGGAATACGGAGATTATCTTTCAGAACTCCAAAATTAATGACATCATTAAATAACTGTCCCTTTGGTCTGTTTCTAACTGCTAAACACACAAAAATAATTTTGAAAAGTAACAAAGTTTTAAACATTTTTCAGGAATTATATATTTTGCTGCTTCATAAATAAGAATAAATAGAACAGCAAAAACTTCTCAAAGGCACACTAAAGGTGTTTAATATATGATCCAAGTGATACTATCAACACCCTAGATTTAACTTAGAAAGTTTATGTCTATAAAATTATGTATAATTTGTATATATTCGTCAGTTGTTTTCAAAAATAAATGTTACAGTTGAGGGTTGGAACCTTTGGTGTTACACAACAGAATAAAAACACTAAATCACCACAATACACCAAAACACTTTTACTTTTACACTGGACGCGCGTTTCGCTAACCATGTTAGCATCATCAGCAGATGATTATAAACTATTGTTAGATTACTGTTGTTAGATAGAAAATTTGAGTTTATAATCATCTGCTGATGATGCTAACATGGTTAGCGAAACGCGCGTCCAGTGTACAAGTGAAAGTGTTTTGGTGTATTGTGGTGATTTAGTGTTTTTATTTTGAAAATAAATGTGATAAGTTAAGTATGCAAAAATCTACATTGTGTTTGGTTAGGTTTAAGTTTTAAAGAAAGTTTTTGAACGTTCAACCGTTGATTGAAAGGATTGGTAAGATACGCCACCTAATGGGCAAATTCGTGAGAAGGCTGATTTCCCCTTACATCTCAAGTGCTGTACGATGGAGCCTCTACTCGTTTTTGCGGCCAACTCTTAAAATACTCATTTTCTCTAATTCGGCTAGTGAAGGTATATTGAAGACGGTGTGGAAATGGGGGAAAGCGACAGTGTTGCAATATTATTTTTTTTTGGATGAAAAATCAGCGTTTATGTATTTAAAATTTATTCGTGTTAAACATAGAATAAACATCAAAAATAAAAATTCTTTTATAGGTACTAAATATGTAAGTAAAGTAATTTAGTTGACTTGGAAACGATTATTGACATTTACCACAATATTTTACATTAGAAATAAAAGCGATCTTCATTTCCAAGCCAATTTTGATGCCGTTCTTTGTTTAATCATATAATATTATATTAAATTGTTTAATGATAGAAAATCCGTATTATTAACATAATGTGCCCAAAATTCGTAAATCTACGGATTAATCAGTAGTTTTGGCAACACTGTCTCCAGCCACTCATTATGTCGACTTAGAGCTGAAACGCACTGACGGCCAGGTTGCAACGACTAGCCAACGGCCAGGACGCCAGTGCGCCTTATATCATCACTTGATTTAATGGTATTACGTGTGGCAGCGACCAAGCTGCAACAGCTTGGGCGTGGACGTTAGTGCGCGTTGTATCATTTGATTGGTGGTCATTGGCTGGCCGCTGAGTCTTGACCATTAGTTCGAGCTCTTAAAGCGGAACTACGGCCTGCTACGGTACAGTATTCTTTAGCCGCTGCGCTGTAAACTACTATCAGCGCGCAGCGGCGACGGCGCAGAGATAAACTAAATCTCGAAATTCTCTGAGAGGCTTTGTGCCATAAAATCGCCCATAAGGTTGTGTATCTTCTTATTTCTTCAATCAACAGTTCAACCGAAAAACCGTCAATTTTCGATTGACTTTTGAAAACAATATCATAGAACAGAAAGATGATTTACGAAAAGTTGATAGCTTTTGAGTTATAAGCAAAAAACGCTAAAAACTTAGAAAAACTTACATTTGAATTTAGCTCCCTCTTTTTCCAAAAAACCTAGGCTGACTCAAATTTATATTTTTAAAGCTCCCTTCTGTATAAAAAATACATTTAAACGTATACGAAGAAAACATATTTGCTCTACTTATTTTGATGACACTGACACATATAATAAAGTTATTCCCCCTTTATATTTGAACGAGAAATTATTATGTTTCGTTTCCAATTTTTCCAAGCATCAACATCCGTTGGGATCGACTGG
Organism: Sitophilus oryzae; assembly: GCF_002938485.1. Lineage (NCBI taxonomy): Eukaryota > Metazoa > Arthropoda > Insecta > Coleoptera > Curculionidae > Sitophilus > Sitophilus oryzae. Next base: position 871,723 of record NW_022147431.1, on the reverse strand, counting down.
TCGTCCTTAATAAAAGTCCTCGAACGCAGTCGACCTTGAACCGTTGTTGATTAATTGTTGTCTCCAAGGAATTTCTTGTACCGTGTATGTGTCGTAAGTCCCTTTTAATTCGGTTTAGTTCAGTAAAAGACGGATATTGTTTCCATACTGTATACAAAAGCTTAAAATTAAACTAAATTTTATTTAATATTAATAATTTAATAAATTTATTATATGAAAATCTATATACATACAGAATGATCCGAATTGTTCGAGAAACTTTGGGAGTATATTCTACAGATAAAAATAAGTAAAAGAGTTCGAACAAAAGCATGCCCACATTAACCATATCTGGACAAAAATTGATGTTTGATTGTTTTTTGGTATGATAAATTTGTGTAGCGGAATTCAATTACCTCGTCAGTTTGATTTCGGCAAAGGCCAATATCGACTCTCAAATTTGACACAGGATTAGCAGTGCCTCAAGAGCATTCTGGAAATTAAAAGACAGGGTTTTCTACAATCATGACTTGAGCACAAAAACGAAACTTGCAGTGTACCGAGCAATAATAATTCTCCCATATTATATGGAAGCAAAACCTGGGTGCCGTACCCCCGACACATGAACGCATTAAACAAGTTGCAACAAAGACACCTTAGACAACTCTTAAGAATCCGGTGGTTCCATCATGTCTCAAATGTATCGGTCCTTGAAATAGCTAACTGCGAGAGTATTGAAGTCATGATTACAAAGTCCCGCTTAAGATGGGCTGGTCACGTATGCAGAATGCAAGAAAATCGCATACCAAAATCTCTGCTTTACGGTGAGCTTGTAGACGGTAAGAGGAGGCCGGGTGGACAACTCAAAATGTACCAGGATATTTTCCACGAAAATTTAAAGGGGATTAGCAAGCAGAATGAGTGGGAAGAAACAGCTCACAATAGAACGGAATGGAGAAGAATTGTAAACTCAGTTAACAGCGACAACCAAAAAGTAAAGAGGCAACAAAGCAATGAGATTTTTGAATGTCCGGAGTGCGGTAGACAGATAACATCACGTATCGGGCTTTTCAGTCACAGAAAAGCTCATGAAAGAAAACGCCTTGCGTCACCATCTTCTGATGCGTGTCAAAAAAGGTACTCGTCAGCGAATAGTGGCAGTGATGATAAATGTGCATATGATAAATTTGATGTCGCAAATAACATAAAAAAGTCGTATTCTGTGTGTTTTTGCAAGAGCACCTGTGGGTCAGTGGCTGAGGCTATCGCTTCGTAAGCGGATGGTCTGTGGTTCAAATCTCACGCCGACAAAGACTTTTTTATATTTTTTTTTGCTTATAGCGTGATCTTATTACATTGGTTTCACACTTTTTGATTGGATTGGTTTAGTTATTTGGCGGGTTGGTTAGCGTGGTTATTTGGAGGGTGTTAATTCATTAGTTAGTAGGTTATTTGGTGGGGTTGGTTGATTTTTACTAATTTATATTTGTTTTTTATATTTTTTATCAGTGTCGAGGTTAGTTGCGTTGGTTAAGTTGGTTATTTGGTGGGGTGGATAGCGTTGGTTAGTCCTTATAAAATTCCTATATTTCATAAAGCCGTCAAGTGCGTCACATCAACGACGTCATACCTATTAACGGCATTTTAGTAAGCTACCGTTTAACGGCAGTTTAAGTACAGCCTTATTTTAATTTCGTTAGAGGTTTACTGTTTTGAGTAGAATCACAGAGTAAAATCTCAAATGAATTGGATAACCTAAAAATTCAGCTGGTCTGTTTACATTTAGGTCAAAGTTGTCTATTTACATATCTAATAGAGGGCGCTTATTCTGAAATGTTGAAAACTAATATGATTGTTCATTATTTAGTTTCACTATTTTGGTTTACTAAACTGTAAAAAAAGTGTTTAAAATATCGTAGAGGTTGCGCTATACTTAATAGTAATCTACCGTAAATAAAATTAATTTAAGTATTTTTTTGTAGCAATTTAAAAATGTGAATTTATAAACATACAGAATGTGGATAACGGAGGAGTTGGCATTCTCTCGAAGTACTATAAACAAACTTCCTGAAACTGAACAAGCCTAAGAACTGCGACAGGTCAGTTTCAAGAAAAGGCTATAATCTTAAGTCTTAAGTCAATTCTAATATCAAAATGATTTAAATTTTAAGTCAATTGCAACATAAAGTTTAAGTTATGTTAAAACGCCATTTTTCTGTCCAGCGTTGTATTTCGACAAGAGCAGTTTGTAACTTTTCATATACTAAGGGCTAGCAAAGGTTGGTCTTGGGTCGAGATTTCCGTATGTAAGAAGAGTACAATGCGTTTATAATGTACTGAACAAAGAGAGGACAGTAAAGACGTTGCCAAACGTATGAAATAAACCGAGGAACTGTGCACATCGCTAAGAGACGTGGAAGGGGATATAGCAGATTGTCGCAGTTGACCGGTCGACCCAATCAATACCTCTGTCAGTACTTAAAGTTCTAGGGAAAGGTGTACATCATGCGTTCAGCTTCACGATTTAATTACGTCTCGTGATACTTGATTTGTTTATTTATTAACGAGTCGTTGTAATTTTCTTATAGCTTGATTTTTTTAAGTGCAAGCTGAAAACACTTGAATTTTTGAAAAAAATAAGTGGAATTGAGTGGGTGTTCGATAGTGGTCGCGCTATTAGAACTCTGAATTCAAAAATGGATATCTCGAAATCTATTAGAAATAATAGATTGTAGTTTTTTCAAGAACTTTGTTAATATTTCTGCAGTATTTTCTTTGTAGACAGTATGTGAAAATCTTTATCAATAAAAAAATTACACGATTGCTGAAAATTGCTATGCTCTAAAAGTAAATGGATGGGATTGTTTACAATTTTTGAATGGAAAAAACAACCTTATCGAATTTTTCTTATGTAAACATATTGTAAAATATCCGATCTTAAAAATAAAAAAAAGTTTCAATATCTAAAGTGGTTCTTGAGTTATGGCCTGTTATGTGTTAAAAAGTTGAGTTTTTAAATTATCGCGATTACTGACGTTTTCTCGTTATAAAAAAAATGATACCCTAACGATATCCTTATAATTCCATTTCAGATGCTCAGAAACATTACAAACCTAATGATTTTATCTAGTTATCTCTTTAAAAAAAAGTCTTTTAAAAATAAGCGGTTTGCAATCATGATTTTACTTTACTTGATAGGGAAAGGCGTATCGGCAACGCCGCAACAGCACACCCTCGCGCTTCGCGTCGGTCGTTCGCATTTCTCTCACTCCTGCTTAATAAGATCCCTATGCGATTTACTTCCACACATGTAAATGCCGACCCAAAAGTAACAGTTGCCAGCACGGTATTATTTTTCATACATTTCCATTTAAATAGAAACTAAAATTAAGCTATTTCATTTTAAAAACTGAAGTTATAGTTGTTGACACTTATTTTTCAAAAAATAGCAGCATTCAAGAATATAAACCGACGCGACGTTTCTAAGTGTTAAGAAAGATCATTTCTAAAGGTAGACGACGAACCATGCAAATAGGGTGAAGATTATGCGAACAACGTGGCGCAAAGGTATTCGCCTGTACCGAAATAGGCTTATCAATATTTCCCCACTAAATTACTGTTTCGTACGTCTCTAGTCGCATAATATTATGAATTAAGAAGACGATATACTAACTTCATTGTAGTCTATTCTATTTTGTTTGACTCTTTCTCGATTATGTATTATACTATACTAGGTTTTTCTGGTTGAACGTGTGTTATAAACAAAGTAATTACTAGATCATACTATTATAAATAAAAAATGGCATCTGAAACTTGTTTGAATTTTATACTCTACTCTACAGTGTACAGGGTGTCCCACTGAGAATGGCTCTAGGCTGTATCTCGGAAAGTATTAGCCAATGACCTCTAAATAAAGTAGACCCGGCATTTCATTCATAAAAAGAAAAAGATCAGAATCAGACATTCGTTTCTTGTTCTATGCGAGTGGGAACAAGACGGGCTGATCGCAGTCATGAAGGATTCTCGAGAGAATGGCAACGC
>NW_022147431.1:794315-867695 GCF_002938485.1 Sitophilus oryzae | reverse complement strand
ATTTCATATATAGTTCTATTTTTGTATATAATTATGACGTTTATATCATCTGCTATAATAGTATTTAGTACCTGCGCCAAAATATCAAAAAGTAAATGTATTGCATACTTTAAATAAATATAAAAAATTTGTATTTTGTTTTTCATTAACGCCCTGTATATAATAGGTATTACGTAAGACAGATTAACGTTTGACGTTTAATAGATGACGTAAAACAGGTTTGACATTTGACATTTGACGTTTGACATTTGACGTTTGACGTAAGACGGGTTTGGCGTTTGACATTTGACGTTTGACATTTGACAGATGACAGGTTTGACGTTTGACAGATGACGGGTGACAGGTGACGTTTGACGTTTGACATTTGACGTTTGACAGCTCCCCTCCTCCTCGCGCCTGCGCTGTACCCCTCCTCCTCGCGCCTGCGCTGTACCCCCACTCCTCGCGCCTGCGCCGTGCGCTCCTCCTCCACCTCCACCCTCCACTGGCACAGAAACCCCCTTCTCCCTCTACTACCACGCTGCTTCTTAAGCCCCATACATACTCAATATCCGCTGATTTGATGCATCCATGCGTTCATACGCGCATAGTGAGTATGATGCGGTATTATTGCGGTATTATTTATGCGAGGTGTCGTTGCGGTCCGTCGATGCTGCTCGTTTAATTCTTTAATTTTTTAATTAATTATTATTTTTTTATTTAATTCTTTAATTTTTTTAATTCTTTAATTTTTTAATTGTTATTAATTCGTTTGAAAATTCGTCTATTGTGTTTGTGATATTTCTTTTGGTGGTTTTGCCCCAAAACCGATAATCCGCCTTATCTCCGCACAACCCATCAACTCGGCGCATTGACAAACCGCATCAGCGCGTAGTAAATTATTGGGCTTTACTATAATGCGGTCTACTTACTGTAAAAAAATAAAAATATAAACTATACCTACAACTGTATTTTTTGAAAAATGTCTATAAATCTTTTCAATTCATTTTGTGTCAATCATTATAAAAAAAACTCATCGATATGTTACATTTTATGAACGACTGAATTATGAACGACCGACGGTGTTACGCTCTTAAACTTAGTAACAGGCGACATTACGAAAGATATAAATCCAGTGGTTTCCTTATTCGGATTGATCAATACATGTGCCGTTTTTGTCCGAAAATCCTACCTTGGAATGAATACCTGGAAGAAAGAATCGGCCCATATTCCAAATGCGCAATTTTTAAACATTGTAGGAGAAACCAGATGGTGGCCAAAATAAAAAGCATTATCTAAGATTTTTAACTTAAAAATGGCATTTTTGTGGAATACCACTACCATATTTTTTATACCACTCTTCTGTGTAATTATCTACAAACTGCCGGCATGGATATTTAGCAATCTTACCGGATGGTCGGAAAAACATTGTCATCGATTAAATTACTTTTCCGTGATTTTTGTACTATTTCAAAGGAAGTCAGCACATTTATAAATTTAGTTAACTCCCAGTTTTCAGAAAGTACCACACCGTTATAAGCAGAAGAAGAGTTTCCAGTGAAAAACTAAAAACAACAAAATCATCAGCAGTTATTTAAGAATTTCGAATGTTTTCGCCCAAGCAGTTTGCATTCCTTAGATAAATTACCAGAAGATTTCTTGAAAAAAAGTAACTGTGAAACTTGAAGCATTTTTTTCTGATATTCTAGAAAATAGTTTAAAGCAGCAGTTATTGGATTTTGCCACCAAATGGCCTAGGCTATCCCAATCACTTTCCGATGAATATTCTGTAGTTAATTTAGAATCTAAAAACAACGGTGACGATATCGATTCCTTACTAAACAACCCAAATGATGCTAAAAAGCACAAAACATGCAAAAATTGCTTATTTTGCTGTTACAGTCTGCTTTTGAAATGTATGTCGAAGCTCAATAAAGGCAAAAGTGTAAAATCTATTGACACACACTGCTCACTCACGCCGGTTCGAGGCCGGATGAGATTGGATATCTCGTGAGTAAGAGTCGATTTAGACACTGGCTCGGTTATTGAGAAGGGACCGCGGTTCGGATTACGCGTAAACAAAGAAGGCCCCGTCCAGATTAGCCCTGGCAGCGAAAAGGAGACGTTAACTTCAAATCTTTTACTTTACTTTATAGTATTACATTATAACATTATCATGTCATAATATTATGAAATACTATTTCCTACTACCTATTTTTTTAATATTGGTACAGCAAACTTATCAGTATATTTTAAGTATATATTTTTATAAGTGTTTAAAGTGTATATTTTTATAAGTTTTAATTATCTTTATCCTTTTTATTGCTATTTGTAATTCTGAATACGAGGATAAGAAATTTTAGTTTTAAGTACACCTATGACCGAAAGCGAACGTCTACCTCCCGCTTCTAATCAGCGGCCATAATTGGATGGAATCAGGGATGAGTAAATATAAAGGACCCTAAAATTAATAAATTTTGCTCATCTGCTCTGTCCAAACACGTAAGAAATATTTATTGATGGATCAGTATGGCAGAGAAGTAATAAAAAGGCCGTTTTTATGAATAACGAAATGGTATTTGAACATCATATTACATATAATCAAATTGAATTGACGATAGATTAATTTATAAGCTATCCGCAGAAAATTGACAATAATAATAACATGATACATGGCAATTAATATAATTCCAAATTAAAAATTGATAAGAGTTCTAATTCATAATAGTAACATAGATACATTTCAAAGAACTTTACTTAAAATTAACTTTTTTTTAATTTTGTACTAGTTTATAGCACTTGGTGGTACAACTTAACAAAATAATATCAATCATTAAATAAAGCATAAACGAAGCAATAAATAAACAAAAAGGTTAATTTATTTAATAAAACGTACAACGTACGGCTTTGGATGCCGATTGTCGTGTGTATGAAGAATACAGTCAACGTGTGTAATTAATAAAAAAATAAAATATATACCGACCTGGTCATTCTATTACTGTGTATAGGATTTTAACGTGTAAGACAGTGATGTAGACAGCCTAATGGCAAATCAAATGTATTAAAAAGAGAAAAAAGTTGGGTGGGTATGGGTGGGTACATTTCTTCTGAGCAGTATTGCCGGATTTTGCATCAAAATTTCAAACCGCATAAGTAGATGTTTCAAAAAAATGTTGCATCTAGGGTTAGATCTGGATTTTCGATCCATATCTAGCACACATCCGGTCGCGCACACGATAGAGAGAGAACGCATTTGGCGGAAGATAGATGTAGTTACGCTACGAAAAATCTGATTAAAGCAAATTTGTGGGATGTTCACTGCGCATCGAGGGGCGTCTTTTATTTTTTAGCCTTGTCAAGTTGTACTCATTTTACTACAACTGTAATAGATTACATTTAGCTTAGATATGTTATCTTCATGTCAGTAGTATACAAGAAAATTTTTAACATAGTTTATTTTATTCTAATTTCTTTAAGACTACGATAATACTGGTCGGCAAGAGAAAATGTTGGGTCATTTATTTTAGTCGTCATTTACCTACATGTGTAGAAGTGAATCGCTATGGCAATCTTGTAAGTCGGGGAGAGAAAATTATTATCTATCCACTTAATCTGGAGCTCAACTTCAATTGCTGGGCAAATTCTTACTCTTTTCTCTTTGTTCATTTATACAATCACAGAGTCTATAGACCCTGTGCACGACATTCCGCACCCAAAGCCGTGTGTACATTATCGGTTATATCATTAAATAAACTAACCAAAAATTATGCTGTATTACGTAGTCACGTACATCTGCAATTACATAATGAGACAGATAATCAATTAATTACATAATGTAGTAAATAGCGCAAATACTATTGTCGACCATTCTAATATGTATTAAATATTAATGAAGTGAAACATTAAATGATTGATCTTTTTGTTTTTAGTTCCATTATTAAGGTGTCTTATTTTACTCCTGTTTTTCCTGTTATTATTTGGAAGGGCCTGTCGCACAGCATGTTGTTTAATAGAGATGCTATTCTACTGCATGATACTACCTTGAGGAATTTGTATAGAAGACCTTCTCTCCAGACCGTGTCATACGCCGCAGTCAACATATACCACAGTGGTCTTCAGCTGTTTTTGGAATCCTGCTTAAATGTGTGTTGTTAGGCTGAGTACCTTGTCCACACAGCTACGATGCGGTCTGAATTCAGCCTGTTCAACAGGAGTATGTTCCAATATCAATGGGCCTATTCGGTTTAATAGCATACGTTCTAGAAGTTTGTAGCATGAACTTAATAAGGCTATTGGGCGGTAGCTTTCAGGCAAGTTCTTAGGTTTGGTTGGCTTTAGAATACAGAGACAACTATTTTGGATTTCTTGAGCTCTATTGGAATATGCCCTGTTAGTAGGATATCGGAATAAAATTTACTCAGCCACATTCTTGTATGTTTCCCGCAGTTTTTGAGGAATTCGGGGTGAATTCCATCGAATCCATGAGCTTTACCAGATTTGGTGTCTTCCAGTGCTTTATCCACTTCTTCCACAGAGAATGGCTTGGCGTATTCAGAGTGGGCACTTGCTTTTTGGCGGCAGATTGTCAGTTGTTTTTTAATATTTGCGTTTTGTTGTTTGCTGCTAGGGGCCTTAGAGAGTGTTATCACTCTTGCAGCGATTTGGTCTGCTGATACTTCCGGTGGTTCACGAGTGGGTGGGTTAGAGCTGCCCAGTTTCCTCAGAAGGCTCCCCTGCTAGATTTTTTGAAATCCATTCTACCTGTCGTTTCTTCCCATTTTTTACAGCGTTCTATATCAAGACGATTAAGGAGCTCGTCTGCTATCTCAGAGTCTCCGTTGTTCTGAAATTCCTGATAGAGCTGTTCCATGTCGTCGCTCCATCCTGGGACATATTTCTTTCGAAATCCACGTGGTATACTTTTTTGCTGTTGTTATAACGGCTTTGCCAAATCTACCATAATTGTGGCTTTTAGGAGGGATCCATCTGACGACTTTGTCCAACTCCACAGCGAATTTGTCCCATTGGGCCTTTCCAAAATTCCACCTAGGCCTGGGTGTAGAATGGATTATCGCAATATTAATTCCAGTTTCGAGAACTATGGGGCGATGTTGACTGTGCGGCAAGTCATCCAGAACTTTCCTCGACATTGATATAGGACGTTTTTTGGCATTCTCTGAGACAAAACAGAGATCTGGGTTGGTTTCAGTGTTCCACGCAGCTGATCTGAAAGAGTTTCGTTCTTTGGCATCAAAAATTAGGTGAAGATCATGTGAATCAGCCCAGCTCGCAAGGCGATCGCCATTTTCATCAGTGGTTCGATATTTCCAAGCAGTGTGATGGCTATTGAAGTCGTCTGCATATATTGCAGGGTGTGGATAGACATTTAGGACATTATCAGGTCAGGATGTTTGAGGTGGCTTATAAACGACGGTAATGTCAGCTATTTTTGTTACTACTTGGTGGATGTTTGAGGTTACTGTAGAATTTAATAATATAGCGTTTTCAATGTCATTCCGAACGTAGGTTGCGACTCCATATGAGCGGTGGTAGGTAGCTCCAAGTAGGTCAAAACCATGAATTTTGCCTCTGCGACGTTGCTGGTCTTCACTCTCTATATGGGTTTCCTAGATAACAGCCATGTCAATCTTTTGGTCTAGCAAGAGTTTCGAAATGTACTCGCTTTTAGCTCTGCTAAGACCTTCGGCGTTTAATTGGCAAATTCGAATTGTTTTTCCGAGATTTTTTGTCAACAGGTCCTGTGAAGGGCCGTTTTTGGAAGATTTTCGAATATATGAATCCATGTATAGTAGCCAGGAGATCCGGAGATACTGTCTGGCTGCCGAGGGTCGCACTAGCTCATTTAGCGTTACCAGGGGTGCACGTGTAGCATTCTGCTACGAACGCGAGCTAGCCTTACACCCCATCTAATACATAATCTTATACTGATTACAGCGTTCGACAACAGAATTTGCGCTTTTAGTACGTTATGTAATTAATAGATTATCTGTCTTATTATGCAACTAGGGATGTACGTGTCTACGTAATAGAGCATCAGCATCTCTCTCAGTATATCGTAATGTACTGAACACGTTGACACAGGAGAATAAGCAACCAAAGCCGTGAGTACGCTTCATTAAATAAATTAACCAAAAAATATGCTCTATTACGTAGTTACGTACATCCTCAGTTACATAATAGGACCGATAATCAATTAATTACATAATGTTGTAAATATCACAAATTCTATTGTCGACCGATCCGGATTAAGTGAATATAAATGGTGGTAATAAACTTCTCATTTTTCTCCCGTATTTTATAGTCTTTTCTCTTTTAATATATCGTATTGTACTGAACACACGTTGACTGTATTCTTCATACACACGACAATCGGCATCCAAAGCTGTACGTTGTACGTTTTATTAAATAAATTAACCTTTTTTATTTATTTATTGGTTCGTTTATGCTTTATTTAATGATTGATATTATTTTGTTAAGTTATACTACCAAGTGCTATAAACTAGTACAAAATCAAAAAAGTTAATTTAAAGTAAATTTCTTTGAAATATATCTAATTACTATCATGAATGAGAACTCTTATCGATTTTTAATTTGGAATTATATTACTTGCCATGTGTCATGTTTTTATTATTATTGTCAATTTTCTGCGGATAGCTTATAAATTAATCTATTGTCAATTCAATTTGATTATAATATGATGTTCAAATACAACTTCGTTATTCATAAAAAGCCTTTTGATGGATCAGTATGGCAGAGAAGTAATCAAAAGGCCGTTTTTAAACAATAAATATTCTTACGTGTTTGAACAGAGCAGACGAGCAAAATTTATTAATTTTAGGGTCCACTATATTTACTCATCCCTGATTCCATACAATTATGGAATTATTGCCGCTGATTAGAAGCGGGAGGTAGACGTTCGCTTTTGGTCATAGGCGTACTTAAAACTAAAATTTCTTATCCTCGTATTCAGAATTACAAGTAGCAATAAAAAGTATAGAGATAAGTAAAACTTTATACTGATAAGTTTGTTGTACCAATATTAAAAAAATAGGTAGTAGGAAATATTTCATCGCAGCATCGACGGACCGCAACGACACCTCGCATCGGCACACCGCATGGACGATCCATGCGCTTAATAGATAATACCGCAATAATACCGCATCATACTCACTATACGAGTATGAACGCATAGATGCATCAAATCAGCGCATATTGAGTATGTATGTGGCTTAAGAAGTAGCGTGGTGAAGGCGTTGTTCCACTGTTCCCATCTTAAACTTTGTCAGCTGTCATAAAACGATTCATATTAAAATTCTAATAAATTAAATTTTACAGAATCCATAAGAAAACCGTTTAAACTAAAATTGGCTGTAATACTAAATCTAAATGGAAATAAAATATTAGTACGCCTATGACTCAAGAGTTTGATGGGTCACACGTGGCGACAGAAATGCATGGCTTCCAAATTTTAGAGAGGCGGGATGAGACCAATCAGCTAAGACAAATGAAGTGGTGGGAAAGAATATGGCCATAGATGCCAGGTCTCGGAAATATTCTCTAACATTAAGGTTTCTATCGAGGAAATACATTTTTAGAAAGCATATTTTTGGAGACAATTTAGTGTGTATATTTAATTTGTTTTCGCAAACTTGGCATTTCTAAAAGTATCATCAGATATATATTTTAAAAGAATATTTTTTGTTGGTAGCTTGACCGTGCCAACCAGGCTTCAGGAAATTTTCAAAACTTCATATGGCAACACTGATAGTATCGAAGTCGTAGAACGGTAGACATACTTTGACACATTTATCAAATCAGTCGGATTTTGAAAGGGGTTGGGTGTACATCATTCTACGATATATTTACGATTTTGAAGGTTATCCATACATCCCGAAATGTTTAATCTTTTAACAATAAAAATAATTAAATGTCCGGTTGTATCTACACTGCTCATGTTTTTGTTGCTGTTTCAGCATAAGTTAAAACAAGCATTAAAAAAATGACTAAAAATCAACTCTAAAAAAGGACAATTAGCAAAATAATTATAAAAAAATTAAATCAAAGGTTCAAAAATACCTCCCTGTTGTGCTTGGCAATAGCCAAGATGGTTATAAAACTCTGACCTAACTTTAGCTAATATAACAGCGGGGATATTTTCTAACGACTGAACGATTTTTAATCGCAGTTCGTCAATATTCATGGGTCGTTCATGGTTATAGCCATAAATGGAATTTTTTACATATTCCCACAGAAAGAAGTCATTGGGCGACAAATCAGGAGAACGTGGTGGCCAATTAATTGTGCCTTGGTACATTTTGGTTTTGTAGCATATCCCAATATTTGGCAGCTGTTAAAATACCATCAATAAAAACAGGCCCAATAATATGATTTTGCAGCATGCCAGCCCAAACATTTAGTTTTTGTGGATATTGTGTCTTGTGCCAAACTAAGGTGCTTATTTTCTCGAGACCAATAAATAGAGGGAGAATAATATATTTTCCAAAAATAAATTATTCCGATCGGCTTTCTCTTACAGCCTCGCAAAACTCCAGACGTCTGTTACAATCTGCGGGAAAAATTTCTTGCGTGATACTGATTTTGTAGATATCCATGCTTTTTTAAAACCCTGCGCACCGTTCGAACATTGCAATCAACTTGTTCGGCTATATTTCGGCTTGAACAAGGTTCGCTTGTTTCGACCGCGGCACAAATATTAATTACATTGTCGGGAATCACCTTCTCTGCGCCTTCCTTAATGTCACAATTTCTGCACGCCGCGGCCGCAATGCAGCCTGTTTGCTCAAATTTATGGACAATGTTGAATACAGTTGTGGCACAAGGCACAGGGCGATCTGGAAAGGTAAACACAAAACGCCCAATGACCTGTTCCACACTTGAGGTTCTACGTAAACCCATTTAACGATATGCACCTTCTCTACGGTCGTATAAATAGCCATTTTTGAAACACTTAACATACATACCGAAACAGCTAGGCGAAAAGAATGATGCAAAAATAGTGTGGATCTCAGGTGATCTATTCCCTTTCCCCACCCTTTCATCTACATAAAAGTGCGTATTCACTATCCGAACGAACGAATGCTATTATCCAACGAGCGAACGTCCAGTCTTGTTCGCGCGGTTCTATAGTTCTTATTCGTTTGCGAACGTCTCTGATATACCGACAGGAAACGGATGATGGAGCGAACCGAATGGCGAACGGCCGCATGCATTCGGTTTGCTGTCCAAATATACCGAATTTCATTCCTTTGTTCTTTCGGATAGTGAATACGAACCTTAACATAAAGCACCGCCCCTCTCAATGCGTACTCCCACCATGCTTATGCTTTACCTTGCCCACACCCGTAAATACCGGCAACACTGTATCGGTTGCACCGGCCTCTCACTGGCCCCTTTTGATGCTGTCTCTCTGCCTGTCAACCGGTCATTTATATTATTCTCTGTCTTACACGTTAAAATCCTATACACAGTAATCAAATGACCAGGTCAGTATAGTATTATGTATGTGGTATTACGTATATGGTGCTACGTATATGGTATTGCGTGTGTGGTGTTATGTGTGTGATGTTATGTATGTGGTACTACGTGAATAGTATTACGTATGTGGTATTACGTGTATAGTATTGCTTTATCGTAATACATATTTAATAGGTTTTACTTTGATAAGTAAAACTTATATTTATTTATTTTATTAAATTGATTTGATTGAGATACCTGGTTAGGGTTCCGTCGCAATTTGCTTGACAGGGCGTTGACCTTCCGTCGACTACCCTAGGCGATTGGTAGGTTTTGTTTTTTTATTTCTGAGCTAAGGCTCAGAAGGTTTTTAGTTGCATATTTTATTGTTGAATGTACACGAGTCGGTTTGTGCGATTGGTATGGCGCAAAACGTGGCCAATGGCATAAACTGAACTCGGCCATTCACATGTAGAGTCATTTTGGGATATCGTGTAGATATGCTCTATTTATCCCATTTTAGTTGATGTACACTACAGTGCATCCCCTCATGCTGACTGATGTAGGGTATTATTTTTTCATATTCATTTGATTTTAACTTTTCTTTACAGTTCTGTCTCTTGGTGATCATTTCTGGTTTATGTTAGTGTAATCTGCTCCGTCTGAGAGAAAGGTTGGATTAGAACACAGTAAATTTGTCTTTATTTAGATCTTAGAGTACCTGTTGTTGTAAACCAAATGCTCTGGTACGGTAGTGTTCCTTCTCTAGCGTGGCTGATCTGACATGAACTAAAATGTTGGTTTCAGAAACTATCACCAAGATTATAAACCGAGACGTATCGATACCGTGAATGGATCGAGGTTCTCTGTAATTATTTTTGAGTCGTGTTGTTTAGAATATTGCGTAATTTTGAGTCTGCACTTATCTAGCCTGAATTATCGATAATTTACACCTATACCATTATACAGGGTGTCCCAGAAATAAGTGCAAATATTTTAACTGGTAGTATAGTTCAACCCCAGAAACACGCCTATGAGATTTTTTTTGCGAAAAAAAATGTTGAAAATTAAAATTTTTCTTGACATTTTCCGGGAAATTAGAAAAAACTTTTTAGTGCCACTTGTTTATTCACCTGAGATTTCCCTACGGTGTATCTAAACCTTGCAGCGTTGCAACCTCCTATGTTATCGACATTCTACATAGTTCGGCGGAACATAGTTCTACATTTATAAATTCATAGACAAATTTCTACTCAAAAAATTAGGAATGGTAAATGTAATTTTTTATCGGTGCTCATTATTAATAATTATTATAGAAAAAAAAACACATTAATTATTTTTAGTACTTACCCTTTAAATGAAAACTTAACAAAAATCACCGAAAATTAACTAAAACATTACGTTTATGACGTTAACCAAAATCTTTGTTATGCTGCAAAATAACTTTATTTTGGAATAAATTTAATAAAATGATTCATATTATTCACAATCAGGTCACAAAAAGAAATTCCTAAAATGTTTATCGTA
Organism: Sitophilus oryzae; assembly: GCF_002938485.1. Classification (NCBI taxonomy): domain Eukaryota; kingdom Metazoa; phylum Arthropoda; class Insecta; order Coleoptera; family Curculionidae; genus Sitophilus; species Sitophilus oryzae. The sequence goes on along the minus strand of NW_022147431.1, from coordinate 856,694 downwards.
ATTTAGAATTCAATTCAAGAAATTTAGAAAACAGCCCAACGAATAATCGATTCATTTTTGTTTTGTTTGTTTTCTTTCATGTTTCTCTGTTTTATTTGAACCACTGTTTTACAAAACACCTTGAAAAGCGCACATTACTTTGAATCTCTTTCTGAATGAATAAATGTTGAGAATTATTGTCTTTTATCGCCACTTTATGAACTACTTTCAATCTAAGAAAATACATGTTTCACTCAACAATTTTAAATAGGTATTTTCTTTTTTTCGCTATTTTTTCGATGTATTTCGACAATTCCATCGACAGCCTAGCCGTCAGCCAAGAGCGCCGCGTGTGAACGTCTGAACTGGTCCTTTGAGTCGCCGGTCGCCGCGCCGTTGTGGCGGGCTTGCGTCAGACGACGATGTTAAGCAACGTTGCCGTAGTTACAACAATTTCAAATTCAAGACATTCGAAGCAATCAAATTCATATTAAATTTTAAAAATAAAACAGAGAAATATAAAAGGAAACAAACAAAAATGAATTGATTATTCGTCGGGCTGTTTTCGATGTATTGAATTCTGAATTACGATAAACATTTTAGAAATTTCTTTTTTGTGACCTTATCAATAACCAATTCATTTGTTTTGTTTGTTTCCTTTCATGTTTTTCTATTTTATTTTTAAAATTTAATAAGAATTTGATTTGTGATGAGGCCTATATGAAAATAATGTGTTATAAATGGGGACTCTTATTTTAGTAGTTGTACGTAAGAGCATGTACATGTAAAGAAGCACAGTGAAGTGTATTTTAGTTAAGTGTATATCGAAAAAGAGAACTGTCACAGTTACATCGATCTGTCATAAGTATCTTTTTTAATGTTGGGTAAGTTTTTTAATTTAACTTTTTTAATACATTATTAAACATTTAACTTTTAATTTATTTTATTTAATAATATCACAATCTTAAAAATGTAATGCATCTCTGCAAACTCCTCAGGTGTTGTGATTTTATGACTTACTTTTAACATATACTTTCTTGTCCCTATGGCAACACAGTGCGTTGAATTAACTGAAATCCGGGCTTGATTCGGATAACTGGATGTAGTTGGCGATATCTGCCGGCGGTTCTCAAAATGTTGCGATTATTTTTTTAAAATTTTCAAAGTTAAATAACTCGGCTATTTTCAATTTATTTTAAAAATAGTAAACAGAAAATATGTTTATTTTGACCAGATCTACCACCTCTTAAATATCTGCACTCATTTCTGGGACACCCTGTATAACACCTAACTATAGCAGTATTTATTAATATTGCGTACCATACTAGCTGATGTACCTCCGTATTATTTTATTTTAGCAGAACAATGGCTCGAGTATTTCTGTACTTTACGGCGTATCCAGTGACAAGCAACTTTAGTAATTTTACATCTTTAATTTTTTTTTAAGATCCCCGGCGTCATGTATTCTGAAAGTTACGAAGTAGTTTTCTTCTTTTGATTTTTTTACTATCCCCGGATTTGTGAAAAAGAAAGTGTACCTTACAGGTCCATTTCTTTTCTTTTCGGAGGAGGGCAGTGTAACGTTTTTAGTTCGTTACATGTCTTTTATATATAGAATATATAATGTCTGGCCTATCATCACCGGATTCCGTATCGTTCAGGCCTGATAATTCATTTGGCACGCTTGGCGTAATTTTTACGTTCCCTAGTCGCCAACCCTGCTATAATTTCACTGTTCTGTGGAGGCGCGCGCTGTCAAGTTCCTTTCAAGGCGCCTCTCTGCGCTTTAACCTCACTTTTGGTCAACCGGTTTTTAGAAATGGTGATTATTTAAATCTTGCTATATAATCTGAATCAGCTGCTATTTCGAAGCTACAGGTAAAGATGAGTTATTATCTTTTATAGATTCGATATTATTATTAAATATTTTTAGGGTAGAGTTACGGATGTCCCAACCTAACTTGTATTTGTATTTTGCTGGCACGTTGGCGTTCCTTCTCTTTTGTCCTCCAGAATGTCACATGAAAGAAAGGACAGGTTGTTTATTATTTATTGAGCCCTCGGAAGTATTTCGAGGTAGGTTCATTTTGTTTATTAGACCTTGTTTGATTTTAAACAAGAGTTTCGTGTTTTTAGCGTCTTATGGATGGACATTATCTTATGGACGGACTGTGTCGAAGGTTATAGTCCTAGGTTTTGGTCCAAGGTACGGTGAGTGTTCCGTTGTACCATTATCCTATGTACGGATGTCCTGTGGACAAGTGTCCCCAGTAGGAATGATTTTTCTTACATATAAAGTGCCACAGCGTGGATGTAGCTTGAGCCCCATGCTGCTTCGTTCCCATCTATAAGCTAGTTAGTTACGGCTGTATCAATTCATGGTGTCCTCATTCTGGCCCCCTTTTGTTGTATTGGATGGCTGAGTACAGAGATGCGAGACCACCTCACGCTGTTACTGTTTGAAGCAAGATTACATAAAGAACAGCTAAGTGTAGATTTAAGTTCTAGTTTTACATTTAACATTTAAAACATTTTCAGTCTTAAACAATAACGTACATCTTAAGTAATATCGTACAGACTATGTTTAGTGGTTAGATTGTTAAGAACATTCATGTCGATTTAATATTTAAAATATAAATTAGATATAGGTTTCATTGCATTACGTCTTGTAATCGTATTACTTTTATAGATATTATTATTGCACTATTTTAACAGATGAATAACCAAACATAGATTCTAGAATCTACAGGTTGCAACATCTTCGATTTAACATCATATAAAATATATCAAATTAATTAAAGTAATGCTACATTTTATATATTCTCTTAAATTTTACATGTCTTGTATTTTATCGTAGTTGTTTTCATTGATATTTAGTGCAACTATTACCACCACTTTCTTTGACATATAACCACTATATATTTACTAGAACTCTACAATGTCATGTACCAGCACAGAACATCATGAATAAATATAGTCATTAGTTTTAAGTAATATACAACTGTGTTTTCTTTCTCTGTACATGCCTGGCGCCCAATATTTATAATTTCGAGTTATTATTGTTAATTAGTTTCTTTCCAGTGAAATACCTCATCCATGACTGCTCTACCAACGAAAAGCTGCCGTTCGCAGTGATAATGTTTTCAAAAAAACGCTACAGATTTCCTTGGAAATGCTAACCTTGTTTTGGTCATCGGACAGCAAAATTTGAGCTTTGCAGACCTTACTTTGACTAAGTATCCCTTGGTGTATTAAGATGACCACAAAATTTCCAACATAGATGTACTTTCCGTTTTAATTTTGAGACCATATGAAGCCATAATGTTATCCAGTGAAGACCATAAGCAGTTATCAGACCTTCGTGAAGCCAACCAGGATATTTTCGTTCTAGGGGGAGAACCAACTTCTTATGCTGAATACTATATTGATACCAAGTCACACGCACCAATTTCAGTACCACCGTACCGAGTAACGCCTGGAAACAAAGAAAAATTTCGACAAGAACTAGACAAGATGTTACGAGATGACATTATAGAAGAATGTGAGTCAGCTTGGTCAGCACCGGTAGTCCTCGTTCCAAAGATGAATGGCGAAACTATGGTATGTTGCGATTACAGAGCTTTGAACGCTATTACGGCATCCGTGCATTATCCGTTACCTCGAATGGACGATCTACTGCATGCAACCAAAAAGACTACATACATGTCAGCCATTGATTTACGTGCGGGATATCATCAAGTGAAATTGCGGGAAGCAGAGAGAGACAAAACATCGTTTGTGACCCCGTTCGGAACATTTCGGTATCTGGTCATGCCACACCGTTCGGTCTGCGTAACGCACCAGCAACGTTCCAAAAGCTGATCGAGAGATTTCGAAGTGGACTTCCATCTATCCTGATACTAAAATTAAAAAAAAAGCTTTTTGTGGCTATCAGTAGTCATGGCCTTACTTGAGGCAGACAGCCACTTCCGGTCCAGACACCGAATTCCAAGAATTCTGGCGCCAGACGGATGACGTCACCTGTCTAGCTCTGCCGATGATGATGAGTCATCACTACAGTGCACTTGCGAACCTCTGGACCTTGACGTATGACGCCATCAACCGTGGCGGATGAGTCATTACCTCTGAACCTGTCAATTTATACGCATGACGTCATCCGTCTGACGTCATAGATATATACCTACTTTTAAATAATTTATTTTTAATAAAAAAGTTCTGGGTTGTACTGGGGATTGAACCGGGGCTCTCTCGATTACCAATCCAACGCCTTAATCAACATGACCACAAACGCATTTAAAATTAATTGTTGGTATGTCTATATGAGGGCCCCAAACTAAAGTTGTCTTAAAGGTGTAGATCATGTGATGAATGACGTTCGTACACAAGTCAAATACCATATACGAACACCAATCACCATATGCCATATACCTGGTGGGGGCCCCCCAAATTTTGGGCACTATTGATTTATCAAAAAACATTAACGTAAAATATTTACTTACCACAAACTAGCTACGGGGCGCAGCGTCAGCAGCAGCAGCCCCACCAGCACCCCAACAGTTCCAACAACATAAGGTAAGTACCTAACCTATTTCTAGGATGCGGGAGCAGCATACGTGTTGTCGCGACGACCACCGCCTAAAGACTGATACAAAAATAAATGTAGTCCTTATTTATAATAATAATAACATTGTTGAAGGTTGAAACCATTACGCAAACGTCAAAAAAAATCAACGAACCCATCAGAGAGCCCTTGTAAAAACGTATAGATTTAATAATTTATTAAAATTAACTAATAAGTGTTATTAGCATAAAGTAATTAGATGCAATTTCCTATTAAAAAACAAAAGGAAGTTTAGGTAAACAAAGTGCTGTCACAGTTTAGCAAAAATAGTAATAAAATATATACGCACGGTATTATAAAAACATAACGATTGAGTATTGGGAATCAAAACAAAGATTAAATGTCAAACACCAACTATGTCATTCTATCTGTCAAATATTGGTACGTCAAAACCGAACATGTCGCAAGCTCCAAAGTAAACAGAAAAAATTAAAAATCTAATGCAAAACATGGCGATTAATTAATTTAAGAGTATTAAACCAAAAGACATTTCTTTACTAAAAGATTAAAAGTATTAAGTCAAACGCCATCTGTCAAATATTGGCGCTAAAATCACTAGGTGTGGACGTTCTTATACGCAAGCTCCAACAGAAAATTTTTAAAAAATATATACAAAGACAAGAGTCCATCATTTAACTTTAGTAAACACCACTGCTGTCAAACGTCAAAAAATTTAAAAAGTATTAAGCCAAATTAATGTCAACTAGGTGTAAGCGCAAACTCCAACAGAAAATTTTTAAAAATATATACAAGGACAAGAGCCCATCATTTAACTTTAGTAAACATCACCACTGTCAAACGTCAAAATCAGCGCGCTAAAATTACTAGACGGTGGTAGAAATAAACAGAAAAACCCCTTGTAATGTAAAAAAACTTTAATATTTATCGAAACGATGAAAATTAATTTAAGAGTATTAAATCAGAAAACAAAACGGTTAGAAATACGTACTTACGAGGTTTATATGTATTATTATCCAGTCACTCAACAGATACACTGATGCAATATCACTTTTCACTAAACGCACTGAAAATAAACAGTAAATTTCTTGATGCAGCACCGTTAAAAGTTAGAAATGAAATGATGATTTTGTAGCTAAAAATATAATGTGAACAGGAAACAATGATAATGTGACAGGAAACAGATAACACCATTACTTGGAATATACGAGGTGTGTAGAATAAGGTTAATATATAGGGTGTGTAGCTAATTTAGTTGATTGCTTTCGTAATAAAGTTAATATAAAACAATTAAAAAAATATGATACTGACGTCATACCAGTCACTTGTCAAACATTTTTGAGAATATATACCGGGTGTGAAAAAATTAACTGTAATATACGATGTAAAAGCAATACGTGACGATGTCATGCTTTTGTTTTTCTAGAAAATTTAAGATCAATTTAGCGATAAATATTTTTATATACAGGGTGTTAATGAAAAACAATTGACTTTCATATATCAAAAATCTTACGCCCTCTGTTTAAAGTTCTAGATGTTTATTGTTAAACCGTATATTATGCCAAATAACATAATAAATATCACTAGCCATATGTCTTATACCTATTTCCTATCAACCAATACTAACGCAGTGAAAACACAGGTATAATGACAAGAGCAATTCAAAAGATAACATGGAAAAACTATTAAACTTATCTACAATGACCCTTGGAATTTGGATAAATAAAATTGTTTCATGTGTAACTCTCTTTTAAATCATTAAAACCATGATATTATATAGGTACTAAGTCAAAAAATTAATCTATAGGCAAACAGTCAAATAAAAATATAACGACCCTTTCTACAATGATAGATAGAATGATATTTAATTAAAAATAAAAACAGCAAAGTTGAAACTGTTGGAATTAAACCGAAAAATATCACTTTACTAAAAATAAGGGTAAAATAAGTCTAAAAGTATGTACTTTACCTATAGCGCCTTTCTAAAGTAAGTAATCCTCATCAACCCATTTGGATTATTTAGCAATATAGAAAACAAACACAGATTCACTAAAACACATACGGCGAGTGTATTAAAACTTAAGACATTCAAAAATTAGAGTACCTAAATTTATTTATACCTATACATATGAAATAAAATGAAAAAATTAAAAGGATTAATTTTAATACAAAGGTATAAAGCGAGTAGAGAGACTTCCGTTAACGACGTTATCAGTCAAATATATTCACCATATATCTGATTCATATAGACGTACAGAGCGAAAGAAAAAATTAACAGAAAATTTGTTTTATTGAAATGTATAGGATGAAAGAAAAAAATAAACGTAAAATTTAAAACTTTATTAAAATTATAACAAAATAATTTATTATTTAGAGTGAATGTTATATCATACGCTTCTTGTATTGGTATATTTTAAAATTATTATAGGGATCAAACGTTAAAGATTATTGAAATGTACGGGGTGAAAAAAACTAAACAGAAAATTTAAAGACATTTATATTGATTAGTGGTTTTTATATTTTCTTATCTCATAAGTTTGTTAAGTTGCTAATTTGGATTATATGCAAGGCAAGTATCTTCTACTCCATAACCCATTTTCTATTTTTATTTATAAGGATAATTATTGGAAAAAATAAAACATATTATTTACACATGCGCCAATTTATGGTTCTAGAATTCTAAAAAAAAATAATAAGACGAACGCAGAAACCAAGCCTTGACAAATCTATGAAATACTCTGACGTCATCATTACTTACATTGAAAACTAAACATAACCTCTATGATACTTAGTATTCTTGTTTACATTTGTTTTCTTAACGTAAATATTTAAAAGCACCTAAGACTACGTTATAATTCTGAATATGATATTTTTAATTTGTTAAAATAGGTAGAAACATTTAAAACTTTATTAAAATTATAAAAAAATAATTTATTATTTAGAGTGAACGCTATATCATACGCTTCTTGTCTTGGTATATTTTAAAATTATTATTATAGGGACCAAACGCTAAAAAAGATCAAAGCATCTAGACACATAGTTCAAAACATATTTTGGGTGAGCTACACATGGGTTTTAATTCAAAAACTAATTATTCATCTCACACAACAGTCTTAATCATTATACTAATACATGAGTATATTTGGTTGATATCCTAAATAAATTAAGAAAAGCTACTACACATAACTATAATAGAGTATTTAAAGTGTTTATTAAATTAAAGAGTTTACATTAAAAATATGTTCAAATACAATAAAACGAAAAATAATTTTTAGTTACATTTATTTAGGAAACATAATATAATTATATAAAATAGCCTTATACAATATTTTGATTTATAATCTTATTTAACAATATTTTTAGTTTTTCTAATACGCTAATATTCGGACAAGATATTCCAAAGAAATCCAAGCTAAGTTTACCGGTTGCTTTTAAACTATTGGAAAATTCATCATAACCATAATAATGTCCTTTATAAAGGAAATAAATTATACCATCGGTGTACCGAAATACAGAGTCTATTTTACTAGGCACTCCTGTAAATTGTTCCGTTATGAGAGCGGTGTTTTTAGGTAAAAACCGACAATCATCAATTTCGCTAAACATATTATTATCGAAAAACCAGTACGTTTTACCACGGTACGAATTGACGACCCCTCGTACGGCCGGATAATTCCGCATAAGAACATTATAATGCTCACGTTTAAGCACCTTAAACGAGGCGTATTCGAAAATATAAACCATACTTTCACTGAATAATACAACTTCGTTATCTGGTTTTTGATAAATACCCGATATTTTTTCAAAAGGTGTAGGTAAAAATGTTAACCAATCAGTTATTACAAGCGGTGTATCTTGAATTTCCCTAGTGTTTAAATTTAACATCCACACGTACTTTTTATAAAACAAATAGAGTTTATTATTCACAATTAGAAACGAGGTATTTGACATCTTAGAATTTAAATCGCATAATTTTGGAACTTTTAAATTGATTTCTTGTGTGTTCGGTGTTGGGATAGTCGTTGAAGTTGTCTTCGTGGTTGTCACCGTAGTTCTCACTGCCGGTTTGGAGCCGTATAACTCTTGAATTGCCAATATATCATCTTGCGATAGTTTCGTTGTGTTTTCAAACACCAAAGACGGGTACATTATAGATTCGTAGTTTGCAGAATGCGCTATACCAAGGACGTGACCTATTTCATGTGTTAAAACTCTCAACAGACTTCTGGCGCCTTCCGGGACCGGCTCCTCATTCAAATACCAACTTAAACTTTTTTGTATGTGAACTTCCTCGGTCGTGGACATTAAATCGGGAAAATAGGCATGCCCCAGTATCATTCCTCCTGTTGGAAATGGACACCAATCCCTATTATTAATTCTTTGGAACGTATGGTTTGCTTCCGTAAATGAAATCACTATATTTACAGAAATATTTTTTTGCGAGTACGGGTTAACATACTCAAACTGTAAATTGCTATTGGCAGACCACATTTCAAAAGCCTGTCTCGTTATTCCTATATATTTTTGTCTATGCGGAAGATATGCGGTTGATGGAGGGTAAACTGTCCATCTTAGAATATTAGTATTCCATTTTCCTTGTTTGCTATTACGAAGGGTATAGTAATTATCAGAACTACCACACCAATAATTCTGTATAAAAGAAACGGTTTGGGGGTTCAATGTTCCATCCTCTGGCAGATTATATATAGCCTGAAATTCGCTTAAACCCGCAGCCAATGGTTCTAGGTTCTGGACGTCTGCTGATTCGTTATTATGAAAATAACCGTGAAATCGTAAGAAAGTCTGGGCTTCTTCTTGCGTTAGCTCACCACCACTTGCGGGGTGAATAAGCGCAACAACAACCGTCGCCACTAGCGCCAAAATAACGTACATGTTGTTCAGACAAGATTAGACTGTCAACTGAATGTAAGTAGTTTGTTAACCGCCATATATACAGGTTTAAGGCCTATATATCACTTCTAAACGTTCAAGTTCCCTGGGCCTGATCCAATACATACAACCTATCAACCAGCTCATTAATGTCGTTGTATTCCAGAGGAGGAGAAGAGTTATCACTTGAAACTTGTTCGTTTATATCATCGTATTCCAGAGCAGGAGAACTATTGTTTAAGACTCGTTCGTTTATATCCTGGCTTCCTTGTTGTTGTTGTTTTAAGTTTGTGCTCTTCCTTGTCGATGGAAATAGTTTAGAAATAATATTTATATATTTTCGGCTTTTGCTTAAATTAATGTGTTTATCCTGATTAAACTGGCGTCTATGTGCGTTTGTCAATAACAGTATAAACTTATAATTCTCTAAATCTATTTCGGAGTACTCAGTAGGCCGCGATTGAGTAAGAAGAATTCGTTCGTCAGTTCAAATTTTTCATCTTTAATCGCTAGATACCCATCATCATCATATTGAACTTTAACTGGTTCGTTACCAATAAACAGACGTTTGCTCACTCTTCTAATACCAAATACATTTTGGTTTGGTATATCCAAGAGTTTTAGTCTACGTTGTTGTTGTTGCTCCATAACTGATAACGTATTAATGCTGCTTTACATAAGAATATACGGTATTTATACCCAACCCAACACTAACGCAACGCTAACCCAACAGCAATACAATACGAACCCAACAGCAGCGCAGCGCTAACCCAACAGCAACGCAACGCTAACCCAACAGCAACCCAACACTAACCCAACGGGAACCCGGCATAGACGCCCACTTAAACAGCCCTGTTAACCCGCTGGGAACAGACCTGTTGGGCCCGATCGAACTGCCCTGTTGACCCGTTCATCCGCTTAAACAGACCTGTTGGGAACAGACCCGATAGACCGGTTCGTCCGCTTGAACAGACCTGTTGGGAACAGACCCGATAGACCGGTTCGTCCGCTTGAACAGCCCTGTTGACCCGTTCATCCGTTTGAACTGCCCTGTTGGACCCGTTGGGAACCGCCCTGTTGGATCCGATGGACCCGATAGAGCGGTTTTTGCCCCAGAAAAAGGTTAATTGCTACCACTAAAGCTTAGAACATATTTTAAATTGTATTAGTCTGATGGCCCATCAAAATTTGTCATCAAAAATATTGTTGAAAAATTAATTAACGATGCTACTGGATAATTTAACAGAAAATATAGTATGGAAAACTTAATAATTACATAAAAATATTTTTGGAATATATACAGCGTAAAAAAAATAAACTGTAAAATATATGGTGTAAAAGCAATACGTGATGAAATCACCGCTCGGTTTTAGCGATAAATATTTAAGTAAAATTAAACTCTGTGTATAGGTCTTATCTACACCCGCCGGATGCCGGATGTAGATAATTATATCAGAAATTTTTGACAGGAAATGATGATTCTACCCACTAATGAATAGTTATCTACATCCGCCGGATGCCGGATGTGTGTGTTTTTGGATAGCGTTTTGGATAATTTTTCACACATTGTGCAATCCTCCTTATCAGTTTGGTTTTCCGGCATGATATCATATTTTTCTAGAATTAGATCAATTCGCATCATGTGGTTAGACAAAGTAGTCATCTACCGGATGTTTTGGTTTTTGAAAGGAAATGGTGACCGACTGAACGCTGTGGTTCTCGCCGTGTTTTTTTTAATAAATTCTCTGTTAGAGGTATGAGTAGTGCCACCTATTAGAAATAGTTAGTAGCGGGGCTAGTTATCATTACAGAGCCCTACGTATAAGAAAACATTACTTGTTATATTTTTTAATAAAGACCTCTCACATCTCTCTCAGATTTTCTATGCTTAGGTTGAAGGATATAAAGAAAAAAGGTTTGTTTAATAATTCTTTATTGATAAAAACGTATTAGTACAAACATTACAACGAATCTTTATAAGTGTTATTATAAATGTTTATCTGTCTCGCCGTCTCTAGAGGTCTACTTTACTAAAAGACAGATAATAAAAGTATTTTGCTGTTGTGGCGGATGCGCCAGACTATTTTATAAATATATATAATTATTCTAATAACGTCCGTGTTTATGTAACATTATTTTCTATACGCTCTATGTATAAAATATACGTGGTAGTATAAAATGATAATGTTTATCTACATCGACTAACTAAAGAACCTAAATCTAATATATAAGTACAGCTTGTATAGTAAACATACGTTAAAAGTAACATTATTCTCTATACACTATGTATAAAATATACGCGGTAGTATAAAATGATAGTGTTTATCTACAGCGTCTAACTAAAGAACCTAAATCTAATATATATAAGCACAATTTGTATAAAAATATAACAAAAGTATATAGTGTGTGTTAGTACAAATAAAACATAATTTTCTACATGACATGTATAAAGTATAAACCCTACATATTTTAATGATAAAACAATTAGAACTTAACTGAAATCTAATATAGGTTTATATAAGTACAACCTGTATAAGTTATACGTTAAAACGTGTGTTAGTACAAATATAAAATAGGGTACAATTATTATAACTACAAAAACACTACATTTACAAAACTAAACATATTATAACTAAAAGTATGAACTAAATACAGTTTTTCTCAGTGTCTACCTTTTTTAAACCCGTACGGTAATGAACCACCTTCCTCGTCGAATTTCCGTTTAGTTGACAGCGGCCTATAGAGTTTAGTCAGTTCTGTGGTGATAACTTTGTGGTCCCCGGTTCTCCGTATCTGTTTGTATATTATAGGGACAGGTTCGGGCTCTTCCGTTAAAACCATAGATTTGATGGTTTCAAAATTGATGGTTTGAGAGGCGTTGTAGTTTAGGGAGAGACCCTTGACCTTGCATGTTATGGAATATTCCCCGGATTTAGGAGAATATACCTTATATGCGTAATTCTTGGGCCCTCCCGATACAAACTCATCGATATAGCTGCCCTCGCCATACCCCTCTAATTCATCCGTCATCTCTCCCAGAAAATTTCCAAGCGGAATATCTTCTTGCCCGGCCTTCGATAGGTAAATAACGCTATCCGTGTCTGTGTAAATAGCATTATCTCCGACTTTTTCCAGGTAACTATAAAGTTTCAGGCGGGCTTGGGCCGTAGTGTATGCGGCTAAACATACATTTACCGTTGGTAAAACATCGTACGCTTCATCTTTAAACGACCAATTTACCAGTAAAGTATCGTCGTTCACAGGCAGGATGGCATTGACGTCTGTTGCAGGGTTAGATAACATGAAAAACAGCGCTTCGGGTTTGTTCACAATAGATGTTTTTCCCTGGTTTTCTCTCTGCCCCAACTTGCCCCAAAACGAGGTGATGACCGCTTTACCCAACTGTCTAAGACCCGGGTTTACAGCCACCTTTTCCGGATCTAGTGTAACACCCTCCTTTTCCAGGTATTCACGTACGTATTGGTCTTTGGTTTCGGGCGTTGTACAGTATGAAGGCCATCCTGACGCCTCTTGTTTAATTTTTAGGAATTTGCTGATGTATCCATTAAATAAACCCCCTTCTTTTGTCTCCGGATTATACTGCGTTATCTGGTATTTCCAAACCTCCTGAATATCCAACACCTGATATCCTTTTTCAAGCGCCTTTACCACTTCGTCAATCACCCACGTACCGCAAATTGCCCTTTCTTCATCGCTATGGTCACAGTCTTTAACCCCGACTTTAGCGCATGCGTAACACAACACGAACATGAGTTTATCGTTCAATTTTACCGGTAGTACGGGATGGGTTAGCTGTTGAGGCGGTAAAATTTTGCATTTAATTAGTCCATCTGTTTCAAGCAGATTAAGTTTATTGCACTTTTCATTACCGACGATAACTTCCGGATGTCCTACGGGGTACTTTCCGTACTTGTTCACCCACGGGTAAAGCGAACAAACGTCGACGTATTTGATTTGTTCTCCGTCCCGGCACTTGTAATAGGTTTTCATATTTTCCGTACGGCCCCCGTAAAAAGCGTCGCGCGGATTTAGTGGTAAATTGATAAGTAAAGGATGGTCTTCGGTATATTGTCTGATTTCATCGTTCATACCGCGCCGGAAATCGCACTCCCACATTTCAATCACCTCGTAACCTTGGTCTATTAAATGCTGCGTTTTCGTAACCGTATTCTCGTACCGGGAATCCAGCGTTTGTGTAGGATCGTCTTTCAGCGGTACCTGGCGCTCGTACTTGTAACATTTAGGGCACCCGTGGTAATAACAGCCGTGAAACTCAAACACTTGTTTTGATTTTTCACAGAACCCATCTACTTTACATCCCGCGACAATACTTTCCTGCTGCTTTGCAGCGTGAATTATATCAATGTCTCTTTCTTTTTCCTCCCACAATAACCACTGGAGCGCGATCTTGCTTTGGTTATCGCATAACCTGTACCCGTTTTTCGGTATGATACCTATAGTTTCGGGTTGGAGGAAATTCCGGCGGAAAATCTTGTTGCAAGCACTGGGTAATGTTGAGGCTTCTGTGAACGGGCACACGTTCCCCTCATCTATCATCAGCTTTCTGAATTTGAGGCAGGCTTGCGTGAGAATATCGACATCGGACACGCAATAATCAACAAACTCCTTCTCGAAATCAAACATATAATTCTCCGCTACACGTTCCTCATTTAACAAACTTTTCCCTATCTTCCACCTTCATATTGTCGGGATCATAATACTCAATAGGGGGCATTGGTCCAACATACTTCTGGTTTTCCATAATATTAAATAAATGTGGAAAATATCCTTTCTTCAGCTCGGTCAATCCGAACGCTTTAAGCAGTTTCGCAAGGGCCATAGGGAAATAATTGAGCGAGTCGAGGAATTTGACGCTGCCTACAGACATGAGAACTAGTTTGGTACCTCGGGTGATAAGTTCAGGTGTTAGATCTGTTTGTTGGAGAATATAGTCTAGGATAAATTGATGGTCAAACCCTCCGCCGTTATGTGCTAACACTACCACGTCTTTAAATTGTTTTCGTACACCCATCACATAACACATAAAGCGCGAAATTACATCGCCACCTTTAAGTATTTGGCGCCTAGCCGCACAGAACGCACAAATTAGTTTACTTGAGTCTTCTTCCAGGCACTTGTGACATCTCTGTTGAAAGACGCATAGATTAGGTTCATGAAGTAGTGTACCATCCTCCAGCTTCTTTTCCTGCCGCGTTTCGAGATCATAAAAAATAAACAGGGTGCCTTTCATACTGGGACACCCCGTATCTTGCTGCATGTAACAATGGTGCGGTTGCGGGCGGTGTTTCTTGCAGACCGAACAGAACTTCTCACCGCAGGTATGCGGTCTGTCTGATTTTACAACTATAAGGCACACCGGACATTTCCTAATATTATTGCACACATTATCTTTACCGTATGATCCAACTTTCTTATGATTCTCGAAACACCGGGGTCCTCTGAACGATCGTAAACACTCGGAACACTTGATTTTCACATTGTCTATTGGACAGGCGGGAGACTGGTAACATCCGGGGCACATACCACCACACCTATGCCTGTTTTTGTGATCGTAAGGGGCATTACACTCCTCACAATAATAATTACAGCAAAACGCCGCCGTCAACGACGTTATCACGTTGTAGTGGTGTTGGTGGTAAAGCAGGTGGAGCTTTTTCGTTTTTTCTTCGCCTTTAAAAACTAAATCACGGCCTTTGGATCCGTACTGGTAGACTATAATTTGATAGTCTACCAAATAGTTTTGGAAGGCCTGGATTTCGGGTATACCTGCTCCTTCATTAGGTATAACGACGCCTGCTGCTTCCACTAATGCGTTTGTCTTCTCAGTTTGTGCCTTCCCGGTATCTCTCCTGATTTTCGTATAGTTGGGGTCCTTGTCGACGTGGGCTATCGCCACAACGAGAGCACGGGGAAGGCAGAGGTTATCTTTGTTGTTTATCACAACAACACCCCTGCGCATCCCGCACTCTTCCGTAAAAGTGTTATACTTGCTGCCCCTTCCGCGGCCGGCTGGTGTTTTCACAGTTGTAACACCGAGACAGAACGTCTCGGTGTTTAACCCGGCACTATTCGATTGATATATGGAAGAAATTGTCTTCCATATATCATCAAACAACACCTCACCGGCTGGTTTAAAATTTATCCAGCCCTCGCCCCTTGCGAAATCCTTGGAGCAGAAACTGAGCCCCATTTGATCACTAGGGCCTACGCCCTCGGCCCCCTTCTTCAGGATGTCTTCTACGGCCCCCTTCACCCACTTCATTGGGTCCTCGCCTTCCGGGACCGGTTTTATTTTAAAGTCCATTTTACGACCGGTAAGGCCGAAGCGCGGAACTTTTTTCAAAATATTTTTCACTAACACAAATTTTTCCATTTTTGAGGTTATGTTAAACGCTGGTGGTACTACGATGTGACACCTGCAAAGTCTCGATGAGAACTGATTTGGACTCGTCGTGTCATCCTTTTTATACCTTGACAGCTGTAGTGACGTGTGCAACAGGAAGGATGATACAGGTGTTGCGTAACATTGTGTAATTCTAATTTCACATTTACATATTTTTATCGTCGTGTCATCCTTTTTTATACCTTGACAGCTGTAGTGACGTGTGCAACCGGAAGGATAATACAGGTGTTGCGCAACGTTGTGTAATTCTAATTTCACATTTACATATTTTTTAACGTAAGTATATTTTAAACGCCCTGTAACTATAAATATTTTTTTGTGATAAGAAAATACTATATCCGCCGTCATACTTCCTTCAGCTGATTCACACCAAAACCTAGCGTAAAACAAATTCTATTTTAGATCTCTCTCTCAACGGCGTGCCCTTATCAATTATTGCACCATATGACGACCAGTCGTTGTGGATTCAGATTGTTTCTAACTTTTAACGGTACTGTATCAAGAAATTTACTGTTTATTTTCGGCGTGCGTTTAGTGAAAAGTGATATTGCATCAGTGTATCTGTTGAGTGACTGGATAATAACACCTATAAAGCCTGGTGAGTACATATTTTTTAGTAATACGCTTTGTTTTTGCACATATTTTGTTCGGAAAATTGTTCATTTCCTCATCGTTATGTTTTGCATTAGATTTTTAAATTTATTTTGGGGTTTGTGTATACACCCTTGCGGTTTTAGCGCGCTGATTTTGACGTTTGACAGTGGTGATGTTTACTAAAGTTAAATGATGGGCTCTTGTCCTTGTATATATTTTTAAAAATTTTCTGTTGGAGTTTGCGCTTACACCTAGTTGACATTAATTTGGCTTAATACTTTTTAAATTTTTTGACGTTTGACAGCAGTGGTGTTTACTAAAGTTAAATGATGGACTCTTGTCTTTGTATATATTTTTTAAAAATTTTCTGTTGGAGCTTGCGTATAAGAACGTCCACACCTAGTGATTTTAGCGCCAATATTTGACAGATGGCGTTTGACTTAATACTTTTAATCTTTTAGTAAAGAAATGTCTTTTGGTTTAATACTCTTAAATTAATTAATCGCCATGTTTTGCATTAGATTTTTAATTTTTTCTGTTTACTTTGGAGCTTGCGACATGTTCGGTTTTGACGTACCAATATTTGACAGATAGAATGACATAGTTGGTGTTTGACATTTAATCTTTGTTTTGATTCCCAATACTCAATCGTTATGTTTTTATAATACCGTGCGTATATATTTTATTACTATTTTTGTTAAACTGTGACAGCGCTTTGTTTACCTAAACTTCCTTTTGTTTTTTATTGGAAATTGCATCTAATTACTTTATGCTAATAACACTTATTAGTTAATTTTAATAAATTATTAAATCTATACGTTTTTACAAGGGCTCTCTGATGGACTCGTTGATTTTTTTTTGACGTTTGCGTAATGGTTTCAACCTTCAACAATGTTATTATTATTATAAATAAGGACTACATTTATTTTTGTATCAGTCTTTAGGCGGTGGTCGTCGCGACAACACGTATGCTGCTCCCGCATCCTAGAAATAGGTTAGGTACTTACCTTATGCTGTTGGAACTGTTGGGGTGCTGGTGGGGCTGCTGCTGCTGACGCTGCGCCCCCGTAGCTAGTTTGTGGTAAGTAAATATTTTACGTTAATGTTTTTTTTGATAAATCAATAGTGCCCAAAATTTGGGGGCCCCCCACCAGGTATATGGCATATGGTGATTGGTGTTCGTATATGGTATTTGACTTGTGTACGAACGTCATTCATCACATGATCTACACCTTTAAGACAACTTTAGTTTGGGGCCCTCATATAGACATACCAACAATTAATTTTAAATGCGTTTGTGGTCATGTTGATTAAGGCGTTGGATTGGTAATCGAGAGAGCCCCGGTTCAATCCCCAGTACAACCCAGAACTTTTTTATTAAAAATAAATTATTTAAAAGTAGGTATATATCTATGACGTCAGACGGATGACGTCACGCGTATAAATTGACAGGTTCAGAGGTAATGACTCATCCGCCACGGTTGATGGCGTCATACGTCAAGGTCCAGAGGTTCGCAAGTGCACTGTAGTGATGACTCATCATCATCGGCAGAGCTAGACAGGTGACGTCATCCGTCTGGCGCCAGAATTCTTGGAATTCGGTGTCTGGACCGGAAGTGGCTGTCTGCCTCAAGTAAGGCCATGACTACTGCTATCAATTCTGCTTTAAAAACAACTTAAAATGCACCAAGGCAAAATTGAAACATAATTTTGTTAGTCACTTTTTTTAAAATAATAATAATTTAACCAATTTTTAAAAATTTCTTTTAAATATTTTGTATTTGACAGCTCCCAGATGTTAGCTGTCATCTTTGGCTTGGTAGTACATATTGATCGAAGGGTTTCTTTTTTAAATAAAGTGTATTCTAGATTGGAATATGATTGAGTTTCTTCCATATGTGCAGTACATATGGAAGATGCTCACTTAATTCTACTGTTTTCTGGTAGTAGGCAATCCTGAGCTATGTATTAGTTGTCGCTCGGGACAGGCAAACAGTACAGCTCGGGACAGGCAAACTCCGCGGGTTGGATTTTAACGTGTAAGACAGTGATGTAGACAGCTTAATGGCAAAGCAAATGTATTAAAAAGAGAAAAAAGTTGGGTGGGTATGGGTAGGTCCATTTCTTTTGAGCGGTATTGCCAGATTTTGCATCAAAATTTCAAACCGCATAAGTAGACGTTTCAAAAAAATGTTGCATCAGGGTTGGATCTGGATTTTCGACAATTAGTTACTCATTTTACTACAACTGTAATAGATTACATTTAGCTTAGATATATTATCTTCATTTCAGTAGTATATATGAAAGTTTTTAACATAGTTTATTTTATTCTAACTTATTTAAGGCTAAGATAATAGATCTATACCGGATCGACAAGAGAAAGACTTGGGCATCAGAGCCGCGTTAAGGTGATTTGGTACTCTAGGCACCATTTATTTTGCCGCCCCCTTCAACTAATAAAAATTCAAGTAAATTTTGTTATTTCAAAAATGCCGCCCCCTATCAGCCTGCCATGCCGCCCTAGGCAGCTGCCTATCTTGCCTAATGGATAAAGCGGCACTGGTCTTGGGTCAGCATTTACCGAGGGAGGGGTAAACCGCTGGTATTAGTATGGTATGGTATTTATTCTTGGTGTTAGTGGTATTAATCGTGGTATTAGTTGGCATTTTTTCCATTATACGTGGTATTAGTGTACAGAAATTTGTCAGCGGCTTACCCCTCGACATTTACGGCATTATGTGTAGAAGTGAATCGCTATGGCGATGTTGTAAATCGGAGAGAAAAAAATCCAAAGTTTATTATAACCACTTAATCCGATGTTTTACTTCATGCGCTTAGGAAAATTGTTACTCTTCTCTCTTTGTTCAGTATAGCGTATTGCACTGAACACATTGACTCTACTTTTTATACACACGACAATTACTGTCCTTCATTCACGCAGTTGTGCAGCTCTGAACTGTTCAAGAAAGCGATACTCGACACCATTCAATTGAGTCATTAAGTTCAGAACTGTTCCGCGCCATATGAAGGCACCAGGCTATCGCGCACAGCTCCTTTCAGAACCTTTCTCGAGTAGCCGAGAGCATAAAGCTCTGGAACATGAAATTCGCGAATGGGGGACAGCTAATCAGCACCCAAAGCCGTGTGTACGTATAATTAAATAAACTAACCGAAAAACATGCTATTACTTAATCATGTACATCCGCAGTCACTTGATAAGACAGATAATCAATTAATTACATAATGTAGTAAATAGCGCAAATTCTATTGACTCTCGTATTATATAGTTTTTTCTCTCTCAGTATATCGTATTGTACTGAACATGCTGACTGTATTTTATTATTATTAAATATAAACTAACCTTTTGGTTAGTTTATTTATTGGTTGTGATTGGTGTTGTATTATTGTGGGGTATTTATTGGTTTATATTTTTTGCTTCTTTATTACGTTAGTGACGTACATCCGCAGTTATATAATATGACAGAGAATCAATTAATTACATAACGTAGTTAATAGCGCAAATTCTATTGTTTACATTTCGACTATTGTAATCAGTATAAGATTATGTATTAAATAATTATGGAGGTGTATATATGATACATTGATAACAGACAAATGATTGATTATATTTTTAAGTGCTATAAACTAGTACAAATTTAAAAAAGTAATTTTTAAGTAAAGTTAAAGTAAGTTCTGGGAAATATATCCACATTACTATTATTAATGAGAACTTTTATCGATTTCTAATTTGGGATAAACATTGCCGTGAGTCATCTTTTTATTACTATTGTCACTTTTCTGCAGACGGCTTATAAAACACGGGCACATAAATTTATTGTCAATTCAATGCTTTTGATATTTTGACGTAACTAATTTACCTCTTTTTGTTTCCTAGCCTACTACTATAGTTTTTACACCATATAATCCTAAGCGGCAGCCTAACATGATTTGTTCTCTTAATATCTCCGGTTAGAGACAAGATAGAAAATTGCGGTTGCGCTGATATTTTGGAAATTTTGTGCTCTATTTAAATGTGGAAAGAGAAATATAGCCTTCTATTTAATGTTTTATGCAAAAGCGCAATATCTGTCATGATGTCAAACAGCGCCCTCTAGCTACCACAAAAAAAAAATGATGAAAACAAAATCTACACTGGAGATCATTAAGGAAGAAAATCTCTTTTAAACGAGCCCTAGCATGTTTAAATCGGTTAACCCAAACCAGAGTTATCTTTATTTTAATAAAAGCAAGTTTAACCTTCCCCCACCACTTTTTTTATGAGATAGAGCAAAACACTCTATATCAGAAAAATTACAAATTTCTCGATGATTACAATAGTAATATTTAAAATACCTGTTTACCTGCATATTTTTGAGAAAAACCCTGTTTCCTGATTGGCTATCAGCGAAACGCTCCCGAACGAAGTTTCGAACTTGAAAATAATTTCCAGCGATTTCTCTTGGTCAATTTACTTATTAGAACTTTTTCCCAAAGTTATACGATAAGTAGTTTCTGAGATACAGCCGGCGTCCATTCTTAATTGGCCACCCGGTACACTCAACCACTTTCAAAATCCGACTGATTTGATAAATGTGTCAAAGTATGTGTGCGATTACGATTTTGATATTTTTAAATTGGTACGCTGTAAACTGGAAAGCTCAATCCCAAAATTTTCAATAAAAAAACAGAAGAAATAGCGGAATCATTTTTTTTTATAAAAACTTACAAAGAAACTGTTGGGCGTTTCGATGCCATGTGCCTTTTAAAATTTGTAGGTAACGCTTTTTTTTATGATATTTTTGCTGCACACATATTGCACTTAAAATTTTCATCAATTACCAAAAAAAAATCCACAAATAACTTAGTTTTCTTTTTTTTTTAATTTTTGATTAGAACAGACCGAATAAATTTAAAAGAGATATTAAAAATACATAAAATGTTCAAAATATTCGAATGTGCTTTTAGACTGTCTGTAGGTATAATAACGAAAAATTCATTATAAAAAAAGTTACCGCCAACCTTAAGCCGGGTCCAAACTATGTAATAAAACATGTTAAATAAGAAAGTTTTATAACTTGTTAGAGAAATTCAAGTTAAAAAGTTATAAAACACAAATTTATACAACAGTTTTCTTGTTATATAACAAAAATGTTATGTATTAGGTGTCGGTAGAGATCAAAAAAAATTATAAAACTTTGTTTTATAACACGCCGCGACTTGTCCACACTTGTGTTATTAAACATTTACTGCAGAACGAGCGGCGTTTGAATTTCGTCTTGTAACGTTTTAATAAAACGATACCATTGGTAACTCAACATACAGCCTACCGAATTAGTTCTGACTAATTTTGGACACTCTGTTGATCTACTTGCCCTTGCCGGCGCAGAACTAAAGCATCTTTTTGACTATCGGAAGTCACCATTTTTGATTCAGATTTCGTGGCTTAGACATCGACCAACTTATCTGAAGTCATCCGAAAAAATTTCAACTTTTTAATTCTATTAACCTTTGGAATGTAGTCCTAATGGTTCATGGCATTTGGGGAAGGAATCAATTTTTAGTTTCCATGAGTATTTTTGTGGTAAGTTTGATCTTCATCACATTTTTATTCTTTTGGTTCAACCTTATCTCTTTACAGATGTTCTAAACGTGGATTTGGTTGTCCTGTCTTGAATTTAATTTTTGAGTAAAACCTCAGCATCGTGAGGTAAGTTCTAAAATTGCTAAAATTCATTTTGTGCATAAGTTGTGTCATTTCCAGGGTTTTACCGTCCAGTTACATGGCGAGTTATATGTCGTGATTGGTGGTTTGTGGTACGAGTATTGTAAGGGGCTGTTAGAGGCTGTGGTAGATTGGGGATGAGCTCCCACACCTAACGTCCACACACCCTCCAGAAGGACGAGCCAAAGCCTAGAATTGCACCGGATAATCAGGCCAGATTTCATACATATTATTTTTATTAACTCATTTCAAATCTATTTACTTAGTATTGACGAATTACGTAATTAATTATGTAATTATTAGATATCATTTTTGAATTTCATTATTAAAATATAATTTTCTTAATTTTAAATATACAAATTTTTATATATTTTAATATCTTGTCAATTATTTTGTGATGGTGTCACTTGACATATTTATTTAATTAAGTTTTCATTGATTTATGGAATTATGTGAGCATAAAACGAGGTTCATGAACTGCGTTAGTTTGAGGTACTTATTTAATTTTATTTTGCGTAATTTAATATTAATATGTCAATGATTTGTAATCAACAAAACAAGTGATACTATTTTTTTATCATACATTTAAATTTTGATTACTTATTATTCTTAAGTATTAATTCATTTTAAAAACCTAACTTCACCCATCAATTACTGTCCTTGTCTAATATTTTTTTAATTATAAATACATTTAATTTGGGGTAAAGAGATCTATTATTTCTGAGTGAATGTCCTGGCGCCCAATAATTATTGTTTTATTGATTAATTATAACATCTAATATCAAAAATAAAAAACGAACCTACGACTGCTCACAAAGAAGAAAAGCTGCCGTTTGCATTGTGTCCAGGAAACGTTACAGTATACGGAGAGTTCAGGTGTACCGAGAAACGAAAGACAGTGTTGCATCTCTCGTCAGAGTGTCCTAGCGTCAGGAAACGGCCGTTACGACGGAGACAACCTATCTATCGCTCGTGTCGCACTCGTTAGAATCTAAAACTATAACACAACAATAACAAGACATTGTCTGACCGCATTTTCCAGCTATTTATGAATGAGATGCTCAGTCTATATTTTATTTTAAGTCTATGCTTTTTCGGTTATGACTAATTATAGTTACAGTTGCTCCCAGGTATAATTCAGATTGTTCAGATTGTTTACAAATGATTCATAAGGACAGTTTTGGATTCAAATTATAAATAATTATTTATTTTTATCCTTTATTTACTAGAAGACATAGCGAAAGGAAAAGAAACTTGCGGCGCCGCGCCGGTGCCAACGAAAATTACAATCGTAATGCTGGCTGCGATGAGCTGCGATTTTCGTTCAGCTCCTCGTTCGCCTGCCCACTGCCGATACCGTGTAGATGATCGGCAGATAATCGCAAGTCGCAGTTTGCTAGGGGAAGGAATCGCAGGTTGCGATTGCGAATTTACAATCGCTGCGATTAAATCGCAGTTTGCAATTTTCTGCTCATTCCTACCAAATACTATAAGGGCTATAATCTGTGATCCCAGTAATTCAGGAAAAACGAATGTGATATTAAGTCTTTTAACAGATCCAAACCGACTTCTGTTTGAGAACGTATATGTTTACTCAAAGTCTCTCTTTCAAGACAAATACACAGGTTTGCAACAGGTTTTAGATCGTATTAAAGGTGTTAATTACTACGAATACAGCGATAACGATAGTGTATTGTATATATATTATTTAACAAGATAAAATTAGAAATTATTTTTGTATGGTCTGTTTTTACCTCTGTTAGACGTATTCAAAGATCCCTAAATAATTGGTTCGAGATAACGCTAATATGCTGATACTTTTTAAGCAAGATGATACTAATCTCAGGCATCTGTATGATGATCACGTAAATACAGACATGTCGATAAACACGTTTAAGGATATATGTTCTGAATGTTGGAAAGAAAAATATGGATTTCTTGTTATTGTTAAAGACTGCGATATTCACAAAGGTCGTTACCGAAGCCGAAAATGGATGATCTATCAAACGATTTGGGTGATGTAAAAGGTGTCCTTGAAGATATGTCATTAAGTACAAATTTTAAGCTAAAATAAGTATAAATACGAGTACACTAGGACTATTTTGTTAGACAATACTATGAATACTAGAGAGCAGGTCGTTAGAGAACTTCATAGACCAGCTCGTATTAAATTCAAAAGACGAAGATTTATTCAGAATGGTTTAGACGATACTTGTAACGTTTTTAGTTCGTTATATGTCTTTTTTTATATATAATATATGATGTCTGGCCTATCATCACCGAATTCCCTCTCGTTCAGGCCAGATAGTTTATTTGACGCGTAATTTTTACGTTCCCTAGTCGCCAACCCTGTTATCGTTCGACACAACCCTGTTATCGCTCTGAGGAGGCGCTGTCAACATCGCTTCTGTCAACTCTCTCCGTGCTTAACCTCAGTTTGTTTTGACGCTCTGTTGTATCCCAGCTTTTAGAAATGGTGATTATTTAAATCTTGCTGTATAATTTGAATCAGCTGCTATTTCGAGGCTACAGGTAAAGATGAGTTATTACCTTTATAGATTCGATATTATTATTGAATATTTTTAGGGTAGAGTACGGATGTCCCAACTTGTATTTGTGTTTTGCTGGCACGTTGGCGTCCCTTTTCTTTTGTCCTCCAGAATGTCACATGGAAGAAAGGACGTGTTGTTTATTATTTATTGAGCCCTCGGAAGTATTTCGAGGTAGGTTTATTTTGTTTATTAGACCTTGTTTGGTTTTAAACAAGAGTTTCATATTTTTAGGGTCCAAGGTACGGACTATTTCCAAGGTACGGACTGTGTCCAAGGTACGGGTAGTGTCTTATGTACAGACATTATCTTATATACAGATGTCCTGTGGACGAGTGTCCCCAGTAAGAACGATTCTTTTTCTTACATATAAGTGCCACAGCGTGGATGTAGCTTGAGTCCCATGCTGCTTCGTTCCCAGCTGTAAGCTAGTTAGTTACGGCTGTACCAATTTATGGTGCCCTCATTCTGGCCCCTTTGGTTGTGTTGGATGGCTGAGTACAGAGATGCGAGACCACCTCACGCTGTTACTGTTTAAAGCAAGATTACATAAAGAACAGCTAAGTGTAGATTTAAGTTATAGTTTTACATTTAACATTTAAAACATTTACAGTCTTAAACAGTAACGTACATTTTAAATAATATCGTACAGACTATATTTAGTGGTTAGATTATTAAGAACATTTATGTCGATTCAGTAGTTACAATGTGATTTAGATTTTAGGTTTCATTATATTACGCCTTGTAATAGTATTACTTTCTATAGATATTATTATTGTGCTATATTCACAGATGAATAACGAGACATAGATTCTAGAATCTACAGGTTGCAACATATCAGATTTAACACCGCATAAAATTTAACAATTTAAATAAAGTAATGCTACTTTTCTTATATTTTCTATAACGTTACTCGCATTGTATTTTTTCATAGTCTTTTCATAGAACATATTTAATATTATTTACATACATAGTTTTACTCAACAAATAACCACTATAATAATTATTAAAATTGTACAATGCTATTTACCATCAGAATTCATCATGAATAAATATAGTCATTAGTTTTAAGTAATATACAACTGTGTTTTCTTTCTCTGTACATGCCTGGCGCCCAATATCTATTTTTTGTTTATTGTTCTTAATTAGTTTTCTTTCCAGTGAAATACCTTATCCACGACTGCTCTCCGATGAAAAGCTGCCGTTCGCAGTGGTAGTTGTTTAAAAAACGCTACATACTTTTGCTACCGATCTTGCTCAATTAGATCAATATTCCCGAGAGAATAAGGGTTATAAATATATTTTGGATATGATTGATTGCTTTTCCAAATATCTATGGTCAAAACCTGTAAAATAAAAAAAAAACACGGGGCGTAACAGACACATGTCTCTGTTTACTCTGAGGCGGCGATTGGTTCTGGGTAACCATCAGGTTGCTCCTGGCACCAGCATACTCATTTTCCAGCATGGCTCGCCGAGGCATATTATTCGGTCGGGCTTCGACATCGGACGATGTAAAAGTACGGGACGATCGCCGAAGTTCCTGATTAAGCAGTTAAAATTCCTTGGTTATTTTTGAGAACGATGAAATATCGTGAAAATCTCCTCTTCGGACATACTGACGAAATTCAGGTAGCAAATTTCTGTACAACCATAGTAGTTCTTGATTTGGAGAGATGTTGCCATGTCTGCGGATCAACGTTTGAAGACCAGTGATGTACGTCGTGACAGACTCGTCATGTCTTTGCACTCGGCGACTTATCTTCGCCTCTAGGTTCACCTCATAATTCACTGGATAATAAAAAAATTTAATCCTTGAGTAAATTCTTCCCAGGTCCTGTAATTTACTCGGTAATTGCGGTACCAGAGCGCAACTTCTCCTTGCAAAACTTCTGGCAAATGTGGCACTAAGCGATCCGGATGAATATTCTGTGAAATACAAATTTCTTCCAGTCTTTCTAAGAACGTGACAAGGTCCGAGCGACCATTAAATGTCACTCCCCATTTGTAAACTTGTATTGGACTAGTGTCAAAATTGTTTGACATACCTGGATATATCGGCCAAAGGTGAAGTAGAAGTATAGACCACCGGAGAAGACACTACGCGTCCAGCGATGTGGCCACTCGAGGTTGCTGTCACTGTAGTCATTACTCATGTAGTGGTCAGGGTTGCTGTAGAACTCACTGTCGGTACAGCAGCACTATTTCCAGGAAATCCGAAAGGCGTCACAGGCTGTGGACTCGCCTGTCCTTCTCTAATGAATCTTACTATTCTTCTTTGCATTTTCTCAACAGTCCCAGCATTATCCAATCCGAAACGCAACAACTCTGCGGCCAATTCAGACTTCTTCACGGAATAAATCCACCCTGTCCTGAAATCAGATTCAGCACTCGTGCTAGATGGCGCCAGGTTCAAACCTGTATGCGACAGCGACGGTCCGGCGTCTTTACCTTTGACGGAAGTACCGATCGACAAAAAATCTTCTTCAGTCTTCATATCGCTCTAGATTTCACTAGTCTTTAACTCAGAAGTACTGAGACTTTTACTACCTTTAGAGGTAATTATGCTCGACGGTTGTTACTTTCTTTTCACCTCCTCTCACACTGTTTCAATAGCTCTCGCTTTTACTAGTTTACCCGGTTTTCCTGGTATTATTGACGGTTTGAGCTTCAAAACAATGAAGTCCCTGCTCGGGTGCCAATTTTGAGAGGTTCTCTTCCTTTATGAGAACGCTTACAGACGCCGAGTTGCCTTGGTTCGATACTCGGGCGTCACCCTCAAAGTTTATAGTGTTTGAGAGACCACTAGTGCCAGTACGGGTAGCTTTTATACAGTGGAGATACCAGGGAGTGATGAGATGAAAAGAAAATAAAACACACAATTAACTATAACGTAACAGTAGGTTTTTATTTAACGAATTAATTATGTACAAAAGTAATCAAAGAAAGTTTACGTTCTCGAATTGTAACAATAGTGAGTAGGTATTAGGGCACCTTAGACCAAGGTCAACCCCCAGTTTTTCCCTAAATTTAGGGAAATTTTCCCGCCCATAGCGCCCCACCCCATGTAAATCTTATAACATGGGTTATATGTAATTTCCCTAAATCTTCTGATTTTTAGATTTGGCAACGTCGCATTTTGCTATGCATCCGGCAACACTGTACGTAGACGCCGAACGCCATCTAACGTCTACCTCCGGAACTACCGCGCGCCACCTATCGGGTAGCTCAAGCGTTATAATGATGGTAACTGTAATTTGGGATGCATGACGTCATACGTCTGACGTCATAGATATACAGATATAATTTATTTTTAATAAAAAAGTTCGGTGTAGGGTTTGAACCACGGACCTGTCGATCGCCAAGCTAACGCCTTAACCAACGGGACCACAAACGTATTTAAAATTATTTGTAGGTATGTCTATATGAGGGCCCCAATTTAAAGTTGTCTCAAAGGTATAGATCACCTAATGAACGACGTTCGTACACAAGTCAAATACCATATACGAGCGCCATTCACCATATGCCATATACCTAGCCCTGCGCCCCGGGGGGGGGCCAAATTTATTAGCACCAATGATTTATCAAAAATAAAAGCAGAATATTTACTTACAACAAAATAGCTATATGGGCGTAGCACCAGCAGCAGCAGCAGCAGCGTAAGGTAAGTACCTATATCAATTATTTAAATTCACAAGGATGTGTGAGCAGCATACGTGTTGTCGCGACGACCACCGCTTAAAGACTGATACAAAAATAAATGTAGCCCTTATTTAAAAGTTTTTATAACACCATGTTGAAGGTTGAGTCCTTCGGTAAACATCGGCTGTTATCGTAAGCGCGTCAAAATCAACGAGCCCTTATTTCTAAGTAATCACGTATCAGAGCCCTTTGTAAAAACTTTAATATATATATATATATATATATATATATATATATATATATATATATATATACCGACATTTTTTCAAAATAGAGATTTCAGTGAAATAAGGTTGTAATTTTCATAGGTATATTGTTGGTAAAAATCATAGGTAATGATAGGTAAAAATTGTTGGTTACAACCGAGGAGCCATTCAATTATTATTCAATTATTACATTAATCATTATTACATTAATGTTTACTACGCAATATTAACGAAAATAAGTTTGATTTTTTTATATTACTAACCTTACTAATTTTTGTAAATCAGCTCAATTTTTCTGTTCTTTATTGATGCAAACTTATCCGTAATATCGTCATAATTAATTAAGCATATTCATTAAAGCCTATTTAAACGAACCTTTTCATTAAAATTAAGCCTATAGAGTCTAACGTTTTTTTCTAAAGCATCGGCTATTGTATTTTGATTTTTTTTTATTTCTTAGCATTAACTGACATTTTAAATGTTCTGCAGAATCCCCGTGTTTATGCAAAGATCTTGTTATATTTACGAAATAAGTGAACCCTTCTTTATTCCAAATGCCATGTTTATTAGAAAATATATAGTAAACACGACCAACAAAATAATTTTTGTAAAACAATACTACTACATAGCCAATTAAAATCAGAAAACCAGGAAGACTTAAATTTAATATTATAAGATTTACCACTTTTTCTTATTTCTTTTTTGCAATTTATGGTTAAAGTTTTAGTTGGTCACCCTTGAGATTAAACATCCCTCTTATCTTCATCTCTCCACCGTCTGAAGGAAGTTTCCAATAAATTGCACACCAAGTTATTAATTGGGTTCATTTTTTTAACACATACATACACACACAAAACAGTTTTAAAACACAACAACAAAACAAACAGCAAAAATTAACAAGTTAAATCAACGAAAACCATTAACAAACAACAATATATAACAACAACAACTTTACAGTATTTACACGGTTAATTACTTGCCGAAGTAGCCGAATATTAGCATAAGTGCATAAATTATGCGCCGGCGTCACGCATTTCCTGAACAAAAGGAAGACGAAGAAAACTGCCCACTGCCCAAAACCAAAAACTCATTCCCATCGGTCTCCGATAATAATCTTTGGGGCGGGGGGATTTACATCTGCCGCTAGGCTGACGTCACGTTACCATGGAAACCGTGCAGCCGCTTGGCTCAGAAATAGAAACATTTTCACTTGCATTTCTGGCTTGTAGGGTGTAGGCGCGTGCGGGCCTATAATGCTACTTTTTCGGCCGGAATTAACGATGCGGTGGACCCCTACTATTCAGAGGTCTGCCCGGAAAAAATAAATAACTTATAAAAAGTTACCATTTTATTATTTAGATACATGTAAATATATTAAACTAAATTAATATTTTACCCCCCCAAGTACCTACACCTTGCCGCGGTGGGGGGACTTACGCACTTTTATGATCCTAAGAGTAACGTCGTGAGACGCGTGTCGAGGGTGAGAAGGCAAACAAAGATAGGTACAAACTAGTCGAAATAGGTAAAGTCAACGTTGGTTGGTCTACTTGTAAGATTGTGGAAAGGAAAAGCGAGAGCAAGTGCCATAAATGTTGGGAATTGGGCCATACCAAAGTACATTGTTCCGGGCCGGATAGAGAGAACCTGTGTATGAAGTGTGGAAAAGGTGGACATAAAGCAATTGAGTGCAAAAATAAACCATTCTGCCTTAATTGTAACGAAGAAGGACACCAAACCGGCAGCACCAAATGCGGGAAAGCTGAAAAGACGCCAGAGGTAATACAAAACCATGATCCGGGCCCTTCAAATCAATTTGAATAGAAGTCGACCAGCACATGACTTGGCTCTTGCCACAGCAAGAGAAATGAACATCAGCGTCCTACTCGTTAGCGAACCTAATTTAAATGCCATCAAACAACGTAAATATTGGATTTTTGATAATAAGTTAGACACAGCAATAAAAGTACTCGATAAAAAGGTAACAATAAAAAAGACAGGGCAAGGCAACGGATTCTCATACATTGTTACCAACATGATGGTAGTAATTAGCTGTTATCTGACGGGAAACACAAGTATAGCTAACCTAGAGCAATCGCTATTTGAAATCGAGAATGTCTTTCGGGCAAGCACCCAGCCTGTATAATTGGAGGTGACTTCAATGCAAAGTTGCCCCAGCGGGGTATGTCCTTTACAGACAAGAGAGGTCATGTATAAGTGAATGGATAGCAGCTAACGGCCTGATTATCGCAAACAAAGGCGAAAATCCTACTTTTCAGCGGCAGTCATATCACTCAATCTTGGATCTGACAATTTCTACAGAAAACGTCAATATTAAAACTGGGAAGTCAGTGAAAGGGAAACTCTCAGCGATCATAACTACGTATTGTTTGAAATTGAGAGCACTCAAACCATAAAAAATCGTAATGACATTTATAAAAAATGGCAGCATAGGAAAATAGACCAGAATAAATTACAAGAAGCCATGAATGATATAAATCTGAGTGCCAATGCCACCACGTTAAAAGGTTTCTCTTTTAACTTAAATAAAATTTGTGACAAATCGATGCCAAAGAAAAAACCCTGTAAGAGAGGTCCTCCTGCTTACTGGTTGAGCGAAGAAATCGCCAATCTCCGCACTACCTGTATTAAGAGAAGACGCGCTTATACTAGGCAGTGCTCTGCCGATCTGATTATACGTAATAGGCTGTGGGAGGAATATCTGGAAACTAAGAAGATACTCAGAGACTCCATAAAAGAGGCGAAAAGACAGAAGTGGAAAGCATTATGTGACACAATAAACTGTGATATTTTTGGAAACGAGTACAAAATTGCTATGAAGTGCATAAATGGGTTTCCTTCTAAATCAAAGCTGAGCTTTGAAGCAATGGCAGAGGAAGCTAAAAAACTATTCCCTGTTCATCCAAACGTGATATTTAACTGTAACATTAGAGGTAGTTTTGTAGATTTTAGTGTAAATGAATTGAAACAAGCCTGTGATAAATTAAAAAACGGAAAAGCCCCTGAACCTGGAAACGTGCCTGTCGAAATACTTAAGCAATTAATAGACAAAAAACCAGAGTATATTTTGAAGGTTTAAAGCCTAGCAAGAGACTTGCTCTTTCCTCCCGAGTGGAAGAAAGCCGCACTGGTACTGATTCCTAAAAACGTTAACTCAGAAGATGGATCCACCTCAAATTTGTGTATGTATTGCAAGGAAGTTGACAGTGTCGAACACACACTATTCCTCTGCAATGAATGGAAGCAGTTTAGAGAGTCATTCCAACGGGACAGTGGTGGACAAGTCTTTAATGCCAAAAATATGATGCAAGGGCTACTAAGTGGTGAAACGTCATGGAAAATTACATATAGATGCATTCGATAAATAATAGAAATCAAAGGAAATAGAATGCAGGGCCTAACCGCATAGACAGCCTTCGAGCTGAAGTAATGCGCAAGCGGTTTCCAGCTGGATAGAGCGATGGAATGCGAGGAGGGTTTTTTTAGTCGGTAGGAATCCGACACCCAACGGTGTCTTATGAAAGATTTTTCCCCTCCTCCTCAAATATATATATATTTTAAGCAGTAATGTTTTTTCTTTAATTTGAGTATTTTTTTGGTGAAGTGCCTCTTCACCTACTGCACCTGACGAGCCGCCACTGGTATATGTATAAAATAACTTAAATAACGGTTTTCGACTAAATTTAAAAAATATGTAATACAATATCCCTATTAAGTAAATATGCACCTTGATACACATTAAATACTAACATAAAAATGGAAACAAGTATAAAATTTATATTTTATACTCAGGTTTTTTAAAAATTGAATCAATTTTTATGTGCATATTTTTCTGGCTTAACGGTTTTTTATTAGTCTATTTAAAAAGAAAATATCTTGGTTAGGAACATAGGTTTCTTTGACCCAGTAAATATTATACGATCGAAAAAAAAGCGGAAACAAAAAAAGTTGTGCTTACACTATGTGCGCATATTTGAAGTGAAATTACTTACTAACAGCTATTAAACTGAAAGATTTGAAGAATATATATTTTTTTATGAATGAAACATAAAAATATAAACTTTAAAAAAAATAGAGTTAATATAAAACCGTATACTATTCCAGCTATATAATTTTATGTTTATTTTTTATTTTTTATTAAACAACGATAATTCTATCACCCGGCCGGATAGCTGTGGCCATTAAACCAAAATTCTACTACATCTATATCTCTGACTACTACTAACTGCTACTAACCAATAATTTGTTTTGTGTGGTCTGTGGTCTGTTTTTGTTTAAATGTTTTGTTCGTTATTCATGTTGGGGATTTATTTTTAAATTAATGTTAATCGTTAGGCCACCAGTAAACTCATAGAATATGTATTTCTTTTGCATAATCAAAACTGTCACTTTAAATTCCTGACAGATGTCTCTTGTTTTGTCACTATTCAATTATTCATTATTCGAATTCTCAGAATGTTGTAACAAATTTCATCTTAAAATAAAATTTTAATCAATCACAATTATTGTTTATCTCCATTATTTACCGGATTAACGAATTACAGCTCAATTAAAAACAATTCATTATTTATAGATGTGATTAAGTGTATATTAGTGATTTACAGTAATTTTATTAAATTATACGAATATTCTCGTTGATGATTGGTTTGAAATAAATATTACAGTGTCCTCCAATGAAAATGCGAGTTACTAACTCTAAATTCTAATTTTGAGCTGGCAAATGAGTTAGATGCTATATGATTTAAAGACTTCGATTGGTTAACCGTTTCTAACCAATCGAAGTCTTTAAATTGAACCAATAAAATTAATATTGTATCATCGTTTCGTCCGACAACGGATGCATGAAAATCAAGTTTTATTCAAACCTATCGATGAAAATATGAATGAAATCAAGGTTGGTACAGTATCCAGTTTATTATAGTGATTTTCTTAGCCGCTTATGGCACAGATCGTTACCCAGTGTTGCCACAAGCTTATTTTTCATCGAAGTAGATTATCACCAGATAGCGGGGTTAAATTGTTTTACAAAGGGGTAGATCTACCCCGAATGGGGTAGCTGTGGAAACACTGGCTCTATCACTCTTCTCTAGCACGCGCGTCACCTTTATTCGTGTGTCACGGCTTTGAATTTTTACTCCTGACGCGCGTAAAGAAGTTTCACCTTTGAGTTTCACTTCAAAAATATATCGGGAATGTCAACGGTTGTCATATATATTCAAGCCAACTGGAATCCATTGTTTCTTCATCATTAGCAAATACGTTTAAAATAAAGTATACAGAGGGTACCGCTTAAATTCCTGTCCCGATATTGAAGGATGGCTATAGAATTTCAATGCATTTCCTACATAAGTCTATCCTTGTGTTGTAGGAGGTTTGACTAAACAAGGATGAACCTATGTCTTGAAACCATTCGACTCGATTTTCTGTCCTCATTCAATACTGGGACGTAAATCCTCTCATTGCTCTTATGGGGAGGCCGTCGTATATTTTATTTAAACGTATTTGATCATAAGGTACATTGATACGGTAGTTTGGGAGAAGTATTTTATAGCATAGCCAAGTTTTATTTTCACCACAAGATTGTTCAATTTTTCTCTGGTTTATCTTTAGTCAATCCAAAGACAATTTTTTTCTTCGTAAGTTTATTTACAATTATTTTTTACTTCGTACCATATCGTTGGTATAATTTCACCACAAAACTCGAAAATGTTGTATAGAATTTCGGAACAGCAAATATATCAGAAATGTTCCGTATTCTTCCTTCTTGTCAATACAATCATACATTTTTTTCAGCATGTATCGTTTCATCGTTTGGTAGGCATAATTTATTTAGCTGATGCTATATGGAAAGTAATAAAAAGGGGGATGCAGATTGCATAGTAAAAATTACCGCATTCACTAGCGCTGTTGTGACAACAGGACAAACTAATCTTTTGGCGAATGCGCCGGGAAATTTCAATAAGCTTGCTTTACTTTAAATTTATTTCTGTTTGTTTAAAGCTTTTATTGACGCATTCAACCATTCCGTCCACGAAAGTTAAATTTGTTATTATTTAAGTGCGTATGATTAAAAATATTAAAACATAATATTATAAATATTATATTATATTATCTATCAGAACAGACACCGCTTTGCTGATTGTGCTGGTAAATAATATTGTTTACGCTGGGATGTGGGCAATTAAAATTTCGAAATTGTAAATTGACAAATTCAACTTTCGAA
Source organism: Sitophilus oryzae (assembly GCF_002938485.1). Classification (NCBI taxonomy): domain Eukaryota; kingdom Metazoa; phylum Arthropoda; class Insecta; order Coleoptera; family Curculionidae; genus Sitophilus; species Sitophilus oryzae. Next base: position 821,784 of record NW_022147431.1, on the reverse strand, counting down.
GATAAAATAGTTAAAATGCGCCAACAAACGTCTCAGTGAATACCAATCAATGAAAATTTAGGGAAAACAATTAAAATTTCATATTGCTGTCATGTAAATGCAATAAAAATATTAGTAATTTTTGTATAAAAAAAAAATGAGAAAATACTGTTTGCTAATGGTACTAAAAAGACGTTAAGAAAAAATTATTAATTAACATTTTTATAATAAGTTAAGGTGGGTATACTAGGTAAGCAAAAACAAACAAATTAACAAACTTGAAATTGAGGCTGTGAAAGATTTCCAATTGAAAATATTTAACAATAACAGTCAGAAAATTGTCCCGTTCTAATAGCAAGATAGTTTTTTCTACTAAATAATTCATTTATTTATGTTATTAATTATCAATGGCTAAAGAATACAAGGGCTAATAACACGCGAGACCAAATTGTTACCATACCTCCAAACAGTGCGGTGGCACAGATTTTTCTTAACTTAGCTGCTTGAAGAGATATTTATATTTTTGATAAATGTTTTGACTACGCCTATTGTAGGTAGTTAACTACGTGTGTTTTGACTACGCCATATCATACTAATTAATTAGGTAAAAAACGTATTAAAATGTTAAGAAAAAAGGTACAAAACTAGTATCGACGTATAACACATATCAGGTACATATAATATCAGAAAAATAATTATCGAATTCAATAATAAAAAACTAAGAAAACGCTAAAAAGGTGGAGTGGACTGTTTATTGACCTATGAAACGTAACTCCTAATTCCACTCTACACAGCTCTTTCTTATCGTTGCGGCTCTTACACTTGAAAGCTGAACAACGAATCACCATTGTAATAAAGTTTATACAAACTTCACTACACACAAACTATTAAAAATTGCTAAAATTGTCGCTGATGACCAGCTGATGGCTCATTCGTTACAATGAAAAAATGTCTATCATCACAAATTATACTGCAGCCCGTATATGGGCGTTACATGTACTTGTATTCTTTAGTCATTGTTAATTATAACTATGTACCTACTATCTTAAATATCTATTAGTTTAATAGTATAATTATTAAAAAATGTCTATACCTATGTGGCGGATTCATCGCTCTAAAAAAATCCTTTAGGGGTATTTCGCCACTGCACTGCAAGAAAATCTACAAAATAAAATAGTTTTTTTTTGTAAACACTCCTGCGTTAAACTTCTGCGGGCACTGCTTGTCAGAAGTTATGTTTACAGTTATACAAACTTGCCTAACAAAGTAAAAAATGCTTAACGTTTCGGAAAGTTTATCTCTTTCCGGCGTCGGAAGTAAAAAAAATACAAAGAATAAAGAAAAAAAACTATTAAAAATATTTAAATTCAACTATTCGAGAACACTTTACTTTTTTAAAACATACGTCTACAAGAAACCGTTGACGTTCTGTTAAAATTATATTATATCAAGTTAAACTTCAAAATTAACAATTACTACCTGATAACAATTACTTAATAAGGTAAACCAAAAAGCCCCAAACTTTCTGTATAATTATTTTTAAATTTTACGTATATTATGTTTATTTATGTTATGTTCTTTAAAATCAAAGGAGCGATTGCCATACATTACTAACATCTACAGGTGCATGAGCAATACATCTTTTCAAAAATAAAAAGCCTCTTTTATTTTTCTTTTACAGGCTATCGCTTCTTTCATTATAATTTTGGCGTTATTAAAATTTATTCTGTGCCCTGTGTACCATGAATGCTGACAAATCTTAGATTTGTGAAAATCTCCCTTTCTTAAATAATCTTTATGTTCTTTAATTCTAACATTTAAGGGTCTAGATGTTTCACCAATGTAAAATTTATCGCATTCACATGGTATTTGGTATATTACATTCTTGTTTGTTGTTCTGTATTCATTGCTTTAGTATGTGATAAAATGGATCTAAGTGTATTTTGTGTTTTGAAAGATGTTCGTATGTTATATTATTTTCCTATCCTTCTTATTTTTTCCGAAACGGCCTCGTATGTATGGAATTGTAAGTTATATATATATATATATATTGTGTATTGTTATAATTGTGTCCATGATTTGGGGTTTGTATTTCATTTAATATTTTGTCAATAAAATATGGTGGATAGTCGTTTTTTATTAATGCATTTTTTATGCAGTTTATATCTCTCTTGAGTGAAATGTCGTCTGTACATATTATTTTTGCCCTATCATATAAACTTTTTATAACACCTTTTTTTACACTTATAATGTGATTAGATGTGAAATTTAAGTATCTATCTGTGTTTGTGGGTTTTCTGTAAACATCTAAAATTAGTTTATTTTGAAACTTTGACACTAAAACACACAACACGACAACAAGAAATGGCAACCGATTACCTCTCTCTACTTCTAAAGTAAATTTTATGGTAGGTTCGCGATAATTTATATAATCCCAAAAATGTCTATTTCAGAAACGTTATGTTACCATATTGCAAAAATATCAACATAACGCAGCCATATTAGTCCGTCGGAAAGCCCGCTCTAGGATACCGCCGACACATGAACGCATTAAACAAGTTGCAACAGAGACATCTTAGACAACTCTTAAGAATAAAATGGTTCCATCACGTCTCAAACGTATCGATCCTTGAAAAAGCTAACTGCGAGAGTATTGAAGTCATGATTACAAAGTCCCGCTTAAGATGGGCTGGTCACGTATGCAGAATGCAAGAAAACCGCATACCAAAATCTCTGCTTTACGGTGAGCTTGTAGACGGTAAGAGGAGGCCGGGTGGACAACTCAAAAGGTTCAAGGATATTTTCCACGAAAACTTAAAGGGAATTAACAAGCAGAATGAGTGGGAAGAGGCAGCTCACAATAGAATGGAATGGAGAAAAATTGTAAAGTCAGTTAAGAGCGACAACCAAAAAGTAAAGAGGTAACAAAGCGATGAGATTTTTGAATGTCTGGAGTGCGGTAGACAGATAACATCACGTATCGGGCTTTTCAGCCACAGAAAAGCTCATGAAAGAAAACGCCTTGCGTGACCATCTTCTGATGCGTGTCAAATACTCGTCAGCGAGTAATGGCGGTATGTATATGTATGTCTAGGATGCACAAAAAAAAAACGAGGTATAACCAAATGGGACTTTCAGAATTTGAAAAAGCATGTATTCTTACATATAAAATGGAAATTGACGACTCTCTCCATTGGTCGAGACCAAAAATATAGGCAAAAAACTGGAAAAATGGAATTTTTTAATTTTTAGTTTGAAAAAATCATAACTTTTTTTGTAATGAAGCTAAAACAACACTTTTTTTTAGTTTTATTCCATATTTAACTTCCTTTCCTCTGGTATATACTTTGTTTAAGAAAAATTTTAAAATATATTAGAAAAACAGCAATATTTAAAAAAAAAACAACAAAGTGCTAAAAAATGTTTAACTCACCTCGCCATAACTCCTTTATTCAAAGAGCTATTTAAATGTTTTTTTTTCAAAAACGGCGCAATTTAATGGGCTTCACTTTGTCACGATTAACATGTGGTCTATTATTAAAAGTAAAGACTGTAGCGGCTCTTAAACGTTATGATGCGTCTCTCCGGCGGGGTACAGCGCCCGCGCGGCGGCGTAATTTTTCCATCGCGATCCACCTATTTTACATTTTCTAGCCGCGGCACGGTTTTAAATACAAGTTTTTCATTAGTTATTTGCACCATGTTAGGGTAAATAATTATTATAAATTCTTATTTTTTCCAAAAAATGCTTATACTCATACTCTGTACAAAGAAAAGTTTAATTATGGTATAAACATGATGAATTTTGACAATATGATGATGAATTTTGCCAATAAAGGCATTTATTTATTTATTTATTTATAAAAAAAATTAAGAAACAAAAATATTAAAAGGGGTCATCTAAAATGCATCGTCATCAGGATCATCAGCCTCAATTTGATTTTCTGCAACTTCTCGACTAACATTATTGCAATTTATTTTGCATTTGCAATGTGTGGAGTACAAAGTACTCCTTCTTTTTTACATTGACATTTTTGGGTGTTGCAACTTTTGTCATTGCAAAATAAAGAAATAATTTGCCATATATCTTCTGGAACTGGAGCTTGATTCATCATTTTTGGAACTATACAATAGTCCCCATTTAAAGTCCATCCATACAACAACGGATCTTTTTTGGCTGCTTCTCCAAGATGACTATTGACCCATATAAATGTTTGATAATATGACCTAAAATTACATTTTTTATTCGTACAAAGCAATACATTTGATTTTATTTTACCTAAGGACATGTAGTTTGAAACTATCTTCTGTTGGGGGCCATTCTTGAGCTGGTTTTTTGCTCTGATTTGTAAGGTTTAACCGAATTTCGTTTAAATCGTTTGCATTTTTGTTTTTATACCCAAAACTTACAAATTTTCTAGCAAATTGTATTCCTTCTTCTGGACCCATTTTAGAAAACTTGTGCAGGTTTCGCTTTTTATAGTAAATTTCCCAAGCCTGTTTTTTCCCTATTTTAAATAGTGAACTTGTCGTATCGCATCCTGTGAGGCTGTGAAAACTTGGTAATCCTTCACATGCCAATTTACCAATGTTTTTCGAAATGACGTGAATAGGAATTAATCGTTTTTTGTTAGTTGTCATATTTGTATGACCAGTTTCCATGAATATTTCACTATTACTAAAATTTTCATGAGTAGCATAATAATAAATTAAAAGTACTAAAACGTCAGTATCATCGCACTTTACGACTAGTCTACCATTTTTATTAGAAGATACCATATGGAAAATAATCCTTGTATCAGCTTCTTCGTGGTTGCTGTACAAATTTTCTTGCTCTGCAACTTCATGGTTTAAAATCTAAAAAAAACACAGATTTTTAAAAATCTACTCGTATTATGTACCAACCGCATTACACTAACTTACTTTAAAACATTTACCGGCATCTTCAAAACCGCCTGCAATTACTATTTCTTTGTCTTCTGGGACCAAATGACATGCTTCACATATTTTATTAGAAACCTTAGTTGACCTCAAGAAATTCTTATAATTAGATACTGTTCTGGATCCTATAATACAATAAGTCCCCAAATTGTGCTGTCCTCTTCTTTGCCTTTCAAATACTTTAACTGAATTTTTGTCGTCATATCTATCGAATATAATCGATATTCTACGGCAGTTATTGTGCTTTTTAAATATGCTTAAAATCGTATTTGTTACAACCTGAGCTTTTGTTACAACTACCATTCCATCTATAAAATATTCGATAATTTCTTGCGGCGGATCAGTTATTAAATCACTAAATGATTTTAATTTTTTTGCCAATTCACTTTTTGCAGTTTTCCTCATTGAGCCGTCCTCATGAAATAACGAAGCAGGAGTAGGAGTTAATTCGAATGATAACATATTTTTGAAATCAAGTTCTTTAAATTGAGCAGCACTTATAATTCTTCTAAACATATACTCTGGATTTATAACAGTTTTTGACTCTGTTTTCTTGTAACCAATGTTATCGGCATTAAAGGAAATAATTGGATTACGCGACACGGCTTTCCAGAAACTTGCTTGCCCGTGAGTTGTAAGCCGTCGTTGGATAAAAGCTTGATTGTTTATCTCGTCTTTATTTACTGTTTGCTCAAGTGCCATATCTGAACCAACGCAATTAAATTTTTTGTTGTCTGTTCTTCGCACAACAAAATTGCCCTCTTCAAGAAACTGATACATTTCTGGATTATTATGCTTTAAACGAGCCATGTCTAATAAATAAACTGGAACAAATTTGGCATAGTTACTACGGCCTCCCGCTTTAAGATATGGTAATGATTCTTTTATTGCGGTTAGATGTAACCTAAAGTCAGCATTTCGTTCTCCTCTTATAAATTTTAATAAAATATCTGCAGCTTCCAAAAACTCTATCCAAAATTTAAAAGTTGGCGATTTTTTACATCTCTGATCAATAAATGCAACTGTAAGTTCTTCTAAAGCATCTTTCGTAGAATCTAAGATATCATGAAATATCTCTCCATTAAAAGGTTGATGGCTAATCATAGTATCTTCTAAGACATGCAATTTTCTTAAAATCTCTTTATTAAATATTGTTGTATATCGCTCTTCTTCGGCCCAAGAAATTAGTTGTCTATAAAAGAGTCGAATTAAAGCATCTGATACTAATATTAAGGCTCTTATTGCTCGGGAGTAATGTTTGCCTTGAAGCATTTGACGACAAGAGGCTTCAGCGTAAACTAATCTATCCATCACCAACTACTTTAAAAAAACCACCACCAAAATTTCAACAATTATTATAAAGAACAAACTATTGTTATCGACGCCTATGATCCTTATGATAGGCAGTCATTTTCACGCCGTGCCTGCACCCCGTGTCCGCTGATGTTTGCGAGTAGCGGAGTAGTAGGCTTTGGAAACAGTCGAATGTCAGAGATTGTTGATTTCGGCGGAGAGAAGACATTGTTTTTGTCAAGCTAGTTAGAATTACATTTTAAATATCAATTTCTGTTAAATATATTAATCTCCCGATTACATCAGAAGTGGCGATGAGTTTAATCCAGCGTTCTTAGGTCGTAACGGCGTATTTCTGACTTACTGACGACTATTGACTTGACTTTGACCTTTGACCATATCGTTTCGTAAATGCGTCGGTTTCGAGGATCTTTTCGGTCGTCTCAGATACGGGTACCCGTCGACGTCGGATTTCGGATATCATCGTCGGATCGGCGAAGCGCGAAAAGAAAACCGGAGGGATCATTCTGCTAGCTCTAGTGCTCGAAGATAATAGCGAAAAAAAAAGCGGTACTATATTATTTTCATTCAAAATACATAAACTAAGCTACCTAGGTATGTACTTAAATCTTTATGCGACGTTAATATATGAGTTTTACAACCCCGAATAAAGTAATCATTTAGAGATACCCTTTTACCTAAAAAAACGAATATTCTCAATATAAACAAGCCACATCTCACTACCTGAATACTGTTTGACATCCACGTGGAATGGGACAAGTAGAGAGGCATAATCTCTAGTAAGTGTAACAAGTTGCATGACGATATCTCGGTTGAAAATGTTTCAAACATTCAGTTTGGATTGTGTGAAATCTAAGCACTAGGAGCAAAATGAGCGTATCTGGATAAGTTGCGTTTATCCCTCCGGGCGTAAATGATAAAGTCGGCGTTAGCGATTTTCGGCGTAAATTAGTAGCGAATTATGCGAAATATCAAGCGGAATAAAAGAAAAATTGGATGCGTAGCGAACTATATTCAGCGTGAGATCTGCTAAGGATCACTTCGACACAGCTAATAGGATTCAATCAATTTCCATGGTAGACAGGTGCATTTGAATTTCTAAGCAGCTGAGGATGGGTTGATATGAAATTAGAAACATCCTAGGATGACATGGAAGGTCACAGAACAAGTACTGTGGAATAGCTAGGTTTGGCAAGCTATGGATCTGGTTATGGTAGATTCAAACGTGTATTAGGATAGGAAAAAAGAGTAGGGTTAGTTCTACCCGGTACTCTCTTTTTCAAGGTAAACGTTAGTATGATAGCTGGAAAAGGCGTGTGGTGGTTGCTAAGGTATGAGTTTACCACCTGGGCGCTTTGTGAGTAGGGCGGACAAGACTTGCGAATAGGGATGAGTCTCGGTATTCGGTCTGGTTAGTTCGACCCGGATTGCTCTCTTTTCCAGTGGCTGGAATAGGCGTGGGCCCATAGTTACATTTAGATTTTACAATTTACATTTTAGATTTAGATTTTAGAATTTAGATTTGAGATTTAACTTTATTTTGTTGCACGTAAGCTGCAGATTGCGTGTAACACCAATATATAAGAAATAATTTGTTTATTTTACCTTGAAATTTTATCCCTGAATAATTTATTTGTCCATCATGAGTTTTTGAGTATTGTTTCTAAGTGAGTTACGATATTTTATTTTTATTTATTTAAGTAGCAAATAAGACGTAGCTCCAGTATGAGCAGTGAACAATCTAACTATATTTTTATTTCAGCTTTTAAAAATGTCATTTAAATGAGTCTGATTATGTTTCTCCTTTTAGTGTGTTGTAATAATGGTAACAATTAGCTGATAAGGTTTTGTCAATTGGTTTTGTATCAATTGTCTAGTATCAGCAGCAAACAATCTAACATATATTTTATTTCAGCTTTTAAAAATGTCCTTTAAACGATTCTGATTATGTTTCTCCTTTTAGTGTGTTGTAATAATGGTAACAATTAGCTGATAAGGTTTTGTCAATTGGTTTTGTATCAATTGTGTAGTATCAGCAGCAAACAATCTAACATAATATATTTTTATTTCAGCATTTAAAAATGTCCTTTAAATGATTCTGATTATTTTTGTCCTTTTAGTGTGATGTAACAATGGTAGCAATTAGCTGATAAAGATATGGCTCAGCAGCAAAAAAACTAATAAATATCTTTATTTCAGCATTTAAAAATGCCATTTAAAAGGTTCTGATTATTTATGTCCTTTTAGTGTGATTCAGAGGAGTGAGGACACTCAAAAGTCAGGAATGGCCGAATGTTATCGACGCCTATGATCCTTATGATAGGCAGTCATTTTCACGCCGTGCCTGCACCCCGTGTCCGCTGATGTTTGCGAGTAGCGGAGTAGTAGGCTTTGGAAACAGTCGAATGTCAGAGATTGTTGATTTCGGCGGAGAGAAGACATTGTTTTTGTCAAGCTAGTTAGAATTACATTTTAAATATCAATTTCTGTTAGATATATTAATCTCCCGATTACACTATGCATTTTAAGACAACACTTGCGATTCACCCTTACTGCAAACTGCATGTTGTAACAAAATAATGGCAAAATGACCGCAGAGCCCGTATTCAGAGACTTGCAGCGACACGATCGGGTGGAAAATTCCGCCGCCGTACCCTGCCGCAGAGACACGCATCACAACGTTTAGGAGCCGCTACAGTCTTTATTTTTAATAATAGACCACATGTTAATAAAGACAAAATGAAGCTCATTAAATTGCGCAGTTTTTGAAAAAAAAACATTTAAATAGCTCCTTGCATAAAAGAGTTATGGCGAGGTGAGTTTAAAATTTTTTTACCACTTTTTTTTTTTAATATTACTGTTTTCCTAATATATTTTACAATTTTTCTTAAACAAAGTATATACCAGAGGAAAGGAAATTAAATATGGAATAAAACTAAAAAAAATGTTGTTTTAGCTTCATTACAAAAAAAGTTATGATTTTTTCAAACTAAAAATTAAAAAATTCCATTTTTTTCAGTTTTTTACCTATATCTTTGGTCTCGACCAATGGAGAGAGTCGTCAATTTCCATTTTAATGTAAGAATACATGCTCTTTCAAATTCAGAAGGTCCCATTTGGTTATACCTCAGTTTTTTTAGCTCCGAAACTAGAAGGCTTTTCGCGCTTGATCCGACGGACTATATTACAGGCTTTTTTGAAAAACTATTTATTGTCAAGGAGGTCGAAATCAACAGAATAGCAAGAGAAAACTTTCCTTCGGCATTAAACATCTACAGAATTTTGTTAAAAAGAGAAGAAAATCAATGGCGCACATGTTTTTTAGAAAAATATTCCATTGATAACTCATATGCACGTCCTTGGTGAATCTGTCGACACTTTTTTAGTATTCAAATATGTCGCACTGATAGCAATTTTTATCCTCAAAATTTAATTCGAATTGCTAAAAGCGTTTGAAAGAAAATTGGAATCGAAAAAAAATGAACACTTTAACCCCTTGTAGCTACGAAACAAAGCAGAGTCGGACCTATGTTTTTAAATGACTTACAGTACTGTCCGACCAGCGGATCTGAAGCTACGGCGCGTCTGTATAAACAGTCCACTCCACCTTTTTAGCGTTTTATTATTGAATTTAATAATTATTTTTCTGATAATATACGTACTTGAAATGTGCTACATGTCGATACTAGTTTTGTACCTTTTGATAACATTTTAATACGTTTTTTTGTAATTAATTAGCATGGTACCACCTATTACAGTTGAGGGTTGGAACCTTTGGTGTTAAACGGCAAAATAAAAACACTAAATCACCACAATACACCAAAACACTTTCACTTTAACACTGGACGCGCGTTTCGCTAACCATGTTAGCATCATCAGCAGATGATTATAAACTAAACTAAACAGTTTATAATCATCTGCTGATGATGCTAACATGGTTAGCGAAACGCGCGTCCAGTATAAAAGTAAAAGTGTTTTGGTGTATTGTGGTGATTTAGTGTTTTTATTTTGCTGGTACCACCTAAATAAGCAGTACATACTTACCATAGGCGTAGTCAAAACATTTATTAAAAATATAAATATCTCTTCAAGCAGCTAAGTTAAGAAAAACATGTGGTACAGCACTGTTTGGAGGTATGATAACAATTTGGTCTCGGGTGTTATTAGTCCTAGTATTCTTTAAGTAAGGGGTAGTCTTGACCTTAACAGTGTAGAGTCAAAGGTCAAGTGTCAAATGTTATGGTGAAACTTAGTTTATATCCCAGTTTTTATTTGTTTATACTTTATTATACGAGCAAACCGACAAAAATATATAAAAATCAGAGGCGGATATAAAGGAGGATGGGGTATGGGGTACCTCCAATGTTCTTTCAATGGACGGTGTTGGGAGATCGCCATCCTAATTGGGAAATGAAAAAGAGCTTCATAGTTTTTGCTCATGTGAAAAAGTATTTATTTCAAAAAAGTTAATGATTATTTAATTCACTCGACATATTTGAAAAGATTGTATAGTGTGCTACATGGAAAATATTAAGCAAACATTATTAGAAGGCAAACTTTTTTCTGTTGTTTTTAACTCGCGCGTTAAGTCGTTTTTAAGTTTAGTATATTTTAAATACTTAATCTAAAAGAAGCTAATTTTTATCAAGAAATATTATTTTAATTTTAATTTTATTAATTGTAATTAATAAAATTGCGTTTATCTTATCAAGGAGATCGAAATCGACAAAATAATCAAGATACAACTTTTAATCGGCATTAAACGGCCTATACAATTTTGCTATCAAAAGAAGAAAAGTCAGTGGCGTACATGTTTTTTTTAGAAAAATATTCCTGTGATAAGCCATATACACATCCCTGGTGAATATGTCGACACTTTTTTTAACATTAAAATATGTCTCACTTATAGTAACTTTTACTCTCAAAATATCATTCGAATCGCTAACAGTACTTGGAAGAAAATTATTAAACTATATCGCCTGGTAGCTACGAAATAAAGCTGAATCGGACCTATATTAATATGAAAAATAAATCTTATTTTTACGCGAGGAATCTCCCTACCAGAGATGGCACATGTTTTTTGAAACACCCTGTATATAAAAACTGCTATGAAAAGTCGAATTTTGTCTCAAACAGGATTTCCATAAAGGCTTTTGGAAATCCGGACGAGATTGGGACAAATGAACTCTGAAATCCGGACAAAATCCAAACGTCCGTCGCAAAAAAAATATAAATTTATTTAACTCTTATATATTTTTTTATATTTAAATTTATTTAACTTTTATAGGGCGCAAATAATAGCCCCGGAATCAACAAAATATAAACCAAAAAACATTCACTTTCCAGGAGTGCACCAAAAGCGAAATATTTGAGCGCTAAAGTATAGGAATGGGTATTTTCGAACATGTGTCGGTTAAGTAGAGCTGTAGCATCGTAGAGACTAAAATATTCAACAAAGTAACTGCGAAATTAATTCAAATGTAACTGCTAAAATATTTTACTGAGTTAAATTGTTTTTGCGGCCAGGTTTCTCGGGCGCTTTTCCAAATCCGGACCCGGACACTTTAAAAATCTAGACATGTCTGGGTGAATCTGGACGTATGGAAACCCTAGTCCCAAACGACGAGAATATTTAATTCACAGGCCAAGTCCTCCGAGCAAAATACGAGAGTTTTGATACGTAACAGGCCAAGTCCGCAGGCCGGATCTACTGGTGTATGGCGTGATGGTTCATAGCAAAAAATTAGTTAGTAAGTAAAAACTTTTACTGTTGTAAGGTTGTATGTAACTTTAACTCAATTTTCCCTATAGTGGTATTAAGAGTCTATTACGCTGTACTTTCGGGTCGCTCTCAGGGGTCGGGTAAAACGGGTGTGTGGCCGAAGGAAATATATATTATATATTTCAGAAATCTGCCTAAGCCTTAGTCCGATACTGTCCGATACACATGTGCTTTGATTAAAGCTTGATTATACATATATCACTGCAATCACAAAACTTCAATCTATTTCCGTATTCCGTATTGTAACACTAGGGAATTTTAAATTACCTATGTCTATTAGTCCAAACATAATTAATATTTTGTTGATGTTTGACCATCAAAATCTTTAAAATAAAGAAGTTGTCTAAAAATGTGCTAAAGTACCCGGTATATTCCCATTCTACCGGGTATTTACAAAGTTCTCGTTGGTAAAGCGCTCGCCCTTTTAAAATTCTATTACTCATCTAACGATTATATTCTAACGTCTATGATTCTACCTAAATTGAACTGCCGGCATTGTGATTTATTTTCGATAGAATTAAGGCTATTGTGCACTTGTGCAGTCTTTGTGAGTTGGTTGAGAAGAATTTGTGTGATTGAGGTAAGCTTCCTACTCAATTATTTAGATTACTAAAATAAAATGTAATTTTACCTATATTTTTGTTGCAAATAACCGGTGTCTATTTAATTATCTATTTGAAAATTCTATTCATTTTATGATCGATTCGGTTCATAAGAAATAATTTTACTTTTACTTATTACTATTCTTTCTTACGTAAAAAGGGTTTATGACAAAGAGGTAAAAGGGGTAAATCTGACATTTTCTCTAAATAATGGAGTAATATGCCGATTTATGGTTTTCGTGTAAACAGATTTGATTTTTTAGTTTATTTGGCAAAAAATTAAATTAAAAACTGATTTTATAAAATGGACGGGATGAAAATACTAAATTTCATAAATAATTGAGTAATAAGTATGTCGATTTATGAGTTTTCGGATACACAGATTAGATTTCATTTCAGAAGAAACTCATATTTTGATGTTATATGCCAAAAGAAAAGAGCGTGGCTTTAATACTATACTTTATTTTGCAGCTGCATTACTTGACCCATTAAATCAGGGTTCAAAACTCACCCCTGAGTCCCAAAGAAACAAATTGATACAATGGAGTTTATTTATAAAGTAGCCACGGATATGATTCTCCTGAAAAGATTATGACAGATTTAGCGAATTACCGGTCAAAATACAAATTATGGTCCAAAAACTTATTATGGAGTTACATTCACTCTTCTACATCTCCAGTTTCTTGGTGGAAAGGATGTGTAGAACAATATCTTTATCCAAAGTTGCTATAAGAATTTTGACTGCTCCAGTTTCGTCGGCAGAAATTGAGATCATTTATAACGTTTTCTTTCATTTATCATAAAAAAGAAACAAATTGACAACCAAAAGAGCTGGAAATATTACTTACATATCTCACAATTGGAAAATAAATTTTGGGTCCAATAAATCTGAACAAGAATTAGATGACTAGAAGACTAGATGACACAACTGAAGCTGATTTTGATTCTGAAGCCCAATAATTTGTTTTTTTTTAATATCCGTTACTTTTTTGTTATTTAATTTTGTTTAAAATTAAAACGATTTTAAGCGTTTATTTGTTATTTGTTGTTTTCATTTCGATTCTACTCGACCACTTTTTATTTTTAAATGTTAAATTAACAAAATAAACACACTTGGGTATGTATTTATGTATTGGGTATATTTACCCATTGGGTATATCCTCGATACAAAACATCGGGTATTTACCCAAATTTCAATATATTCGGTGTTTGCCCATCTCTGAGTATAATCCTTTATCTTTAATTTCCTTCTTCATTTGTATAAAAATACCTAGCCAGTTTTACATAAAACGTTAAATGCCGAACGCTTATTTAGCTACTTTTTCGGACTAGTGAAATGGACCCTTAAAGTGATTTATTTAAATAACTTTAAATAAGCATCTTTATTATTTGATTCGTTTCATAGTTGGTTTAGTAATTCATTATAAACGATTTCATAATAGTTGTTATCTTACATTATTGGAACGTTTTTCTCAACGTTACGCTGTCAACATCAACGTCAACAATAACGCTGTCACAGGAAAACAGAAAATTGTCGAAACCCAGTTTTTATGTTCAGATATTTTAAATTTATCAAAATTCTTGTTAACCGCATTTGAAAATGTGCAGCCGTGGTAGGGATTGTGCCAGAGAGAATGTTAGTATTTTTTGTGATAGAAAAATATAAGCAATTGCTGAATAATAATGCTGATTAATATTTTTATAATCCATATTTAATTTTTTCAGTCATCCAGAATTTATGGAAATGCACCGCCACCGTCGCACAGGACAGTGCAGATTTCTATGGAGAGGAGTCCAACGAGGGGAGAATTTCCTGGCATGAATAATTTTTCTGAGGTAATATTTCATCCATCATAAAAGTATCGGTTAAGAGTTAGTTTCGTTAGCTAGTTTACAGTCTATCTGGAAAGTATACAAACTATCCAAACATCTAGTTATTTTTGATAGAATATTATGAATATAAACTTGTTTCTCCAGTTTATATTGAAGTTTCTATTCACCTAAAAAAAGAAAGCTTTTATTTTGTTTCTTGTACATCATTCTGTGTGTATAGTACTTTTCTGATTCTCCTATAATATTCTTTCCTCAAGTTATTCTTCATACTCTTGTTGTCGGTCGGCTGATTGTTGTCGATTTCGTCTCTTTCTTCTAGGCCTAAGTATTTGTCAGTTTCTTTCGAATCCAAATTTTTTATTTCAATTTTTATGTTCGATTCTACTTTTATGCTATTATTTTTTGTCAACTTCCCTTTCATGAATATAGCTGTAGCGCACTTGTCTAAACCAAACTCCATTTTGATGTATTGGCTGAATGTTTTAACAATTTTGAGCATTTGTTCCATTTCCTTTTCTCTTTTTGTAAATTGTTTCAAGTCATCAGATATAATAGGTGGTTTATCTTAACATTGCGATCTATTTGATACCCACGGTTTTTTCAGTAAATTAGTAAAGGGGTAATAAGAGCTACGCAGAATAACAAGATTAGAGAGTGAGATTAGAGATTAGAGGTGATCCCTCTTAAGTTTTATATTTGTTTGCCCATTTCCCCATAGATGACTTTATAAATCCTATGATTTCTTACTTACACTTACTTATGACTTTTGATGATCCAGGTGTGTGGTAGACTGTCAACAGCTTTTTTGTAGTCAATCTACAACATGCATAGATTCTTCTTCTGCTTCTTCGCTGAGTTCATTATGATCTTGCTAAGAAGGAGTTGGTCTTTGCATCCTCTTGATCCTTTTCTGCATCCTTTTTGCTCAGGTGGGAGCATATAATTTTTGTTTAAGTGATTATAGATTCTATTTATTCATAAATTTATACACGGTAGGAAACAAGTGATAGGCCTCTAGTTTCTTGGGTCTTTTGTGAAAATTATCAGACTCTACCGGGTGCGTCTCAAAAGTGGCTTGGTTTGAGGGCAAAGCCAATAGGTTTTGCAAAGTGGCTGATTTGTCAAGACTTGATTTCTGCATTCGTCTTATTATTTTTAGAATTCTAGAACCATACATTGGCGCATGTGTAAATTATCCTTATAAATAAATAAATAAAAAATAGAAAAATGGGTCATGGAGTAGAAGAGACTTACCTTACATATAATCCAAGTTAGCAACTGTTTTAAAATTGTCTACCTATTTTTACAAATTAAAAATATTATATTCTGAATTATAACGTAGTGTTAGGTACTTTTAAATATTTATGTTAAGAAAACAAATGTAAACAAGAATAATATGTATCATAGAGTTTATGTTTAGTTTTCAATGTAAGTAATGATGGCGTCAGAGTATTTTATAGATTTGTCAAGACTTGGTTTCTACGTTCGTCTTATTATTATTAGAATTCTAGACCCATAAATTGGCGCATGTTGATGTTTAAAACTAAAAGAACTGAATACCAACTTTTTATTAACATATTTTAGTATGGGCGGCTATACGTGCCTCCCGGCGCCAATTTTTTTCCTTAGAGCCACTGTGTTTGAGATATAACGACTAAAGAGTTGTAATCGTCTTAATAGGCACACGTTTCACCTATGATGTAGTTGACTTTTTGTAGCGTTTTTTTAACGTGGTTGTCCCAGTAGGCTTATTCCACATGTTCATTATGATTCTGTTTAATTGAAAACTATTGCAGAATAAAAGATATTAGTAAGGGTTGGAAATTATAAAAGCGATGGAAATAAATAAAAAAGAAATTTTACTAGTCTGATTCATCCTTCAAATACTTTTTCTTGTTATTCTTCTTGATCTTCGTCTTGTTCCTTTTCTTCATCCTGGATGTAAGTAAATTGCGCCAATAGTGATCTATCGCATGTTTCTTCAAATGAATCCTCTACTATTGGTGATTCGACATTAGAACATGACCGGTCTTGACAATTTGTACATGCCAGAGAACAAAACAGTCTAACCAGTTTTGCAAAGAGTCAAAATTATGTACTATTTTTACACGCAATAACTGGCTGTGATACGACGCGACGCGCGACGTCTACAGGAGAGGTAAAAAAAACAACAGTCTTTAAAATGTTTGAAAAACAAGACTTAGTTCAATGTGCTGAAGTTTTCAAAAAAAGTAATTTAAGTCAACGAGAGATTAGACCTATCGGATACGCTTTCTTCTTTCTGTATACGGAGCTCCGAAAAAAAAACCACCTGCTTAGATAAGTATCGATATGCATGTTTCGTTAAAAACACTCGAAATAAAAAAACAGGTGCAATTTGTTTGTCTTCCTCCAACCTCAGTTGCTGCTCATCAACATCTTTTCCGGGTATATTACCAACTTCAAGTGTAGTTTGGTTATCAGCTAGACCCAAAAGGCTGGGGTTGGAAGTTGGTCGACAATACATTAGGACCAATTCAGACTTTACTCCCACCTGCGCCGGAAAAACTGCTAAACACAATTTTTTGTAACTGTAAAAAGGGATGCAGTGCTAAATGTGGTTGTAAAAAAGTTGGACTGTTTTGTTCTCTGGCATGTACAAATTGTCAAGGCCAGTCATGTTCTAATGTTGAATTACAATAGTAGAGGATTCGTTTGATACCAACGAAGAAACATGCGATACATCACTATTGAAGCAATTTACTTACATTCAGGATAAAGAAAACGAACAAGACGAAAGTCAAGAAGGAGAATCTTCTCTAAATCAAGTTCTTTATTTACATTAGAAAACCTAAATCTTTGACCAACTTCGAATTGTTTCATACTAAGTTGCTTGATCAGATACGATAATCCAGTGGCATAGTCACGTATGCAAAATCGTTAAACTTTGGTATGATTTATTTTTCCATTATTTAAATATTACCTCAAGTATGTTTTTTTTAAATCGGAAGCTATGTATTTTTTTATGATAAAAATTAATTAAAAGTAACTCTGTTTTTTAGTACACAGTGCCTTGTCCAAATTTAAGAATACCTCCAGCTGCAAGAGCATTTCCTGGACCATATGCCAATCCGGCACAGTTTGATACTTTAGGTCCTCAAATCGATTATAATCTTGGATGGATACCAAAAGATATAAACTTGTCGGAACTTTTGGATCAGGTATTTAATAAATGTTACATTAATATATAATAGAAAATATAGATAGGAATAGGAAACATTGAGATGAAAATAGGAGTGAAGTGGCTGCTACCTACTGCAAGTAGCACTGATATTAGCAGGGCAAAGTATTTTGGAAGATATGACATCGATTCTCAAAACTATGTTTTTTATTTATAGAAACCAAGTTATTGGGCCTATAAAAAAAGCTCTATCAGGTTTATACTAGTTTCCTTTAAAATGGCTGGCCTTATGTTTTAGACATTAATAGTCTTTTCTTGTATAAAATCTGAGTAGGTATTTCGATAATACAAAATATAGTAGGTACAAATGCACAGTTAAGAGATGACGAGATCCAGCATAGCTGATCAGCGAACCATCTTGTAGTAGTAAACATGTAGTAAATAATACATACAAAATAAACTGACTTGTCGCCAGTAGAAGCATCAAACTTTAAATTAACAATTACTATCTGTAGACAAATACCTAATGAAATAAGACCAATAAGATTAACATTTCTGTGTAAAGCTTCTATTAGAACATCGCAATTAGTGGAATAAATTAGTGGTTTCAATTAGCGTAGAAGTTTGTTCCTTTAATTTCAATGTAAGCATTCAGAACGTCAAAATTAGTGGTAGTCTTTTTCAATTAGTAGAAAAAGTTATCAAACTTTTAACTTTTCCACTAATTATACTTAAAAATTTGCGAGAAATGTCATTTTCGCCTTTGATTATCTTCTGTCAAGAGAAATTGTGGTTATAAATCAAAAGTTGATTGTTTTATAAGCTAAATATTAGGCTTTCTCTAGGGATACAACTGACTGACGCAAGCTGTTGCTAGGATATTCTAAAGATAAATTAAAATAACTTCCGTTCCACATCATAATACGACCACCAGCAAACTCCATAACGACGCATGGTTACATTGATGACGTGCAAGGAAAGTTGTTCTAATTTTCCAATTTTAATTGTGTTTTTTAAACATTATGAATGATCGTAAACTAAAAAGTATAAAGTGTAATTAAAACCACTAATTTCGAGGTTCTGAATGAAGCTTATTTTTTTTATTTTTACTAAAATTTATGCTATGTGGTGTTGTTTCCAATTCTTATCTTTGTCCAATTGACCAATTCTTATCTTTATTAAAAAATATAATACATAATTGGCTATAATGTATATATGTTTTCTGTGCTATAATTGGCTTGGTAATTTTTGGAAGAAAATATATTATAGCTTATACGGCTGGAAAGCTTAAAAAATGGCGCTTTTGATGAAGTCATGACCAACTATGGTTTCCATTTAAAAAAAAAACATATTATGTTTGTATCATATGTCAAAAATGACAGGCTTTAGAAAAAATCGGAGAACACAAACTCATTAGGAATGTGATTATACACTTTTATATATTTTTTTTATTATACAACTTGTATCTGAAAACTTTTTGTCTAAAATAGATTATAATGGAATTAGGGACAATTTTTAAAATAGCCAAAATTTGTTTTTTTTTGAAATATCTAGTAAGCCATGAACTTTTTCAAAAATCTGAAAGTCGCATATTTATGTCCCCCCCAAAAAAAAAACGGAGAACACAATCTCATTAAGGACGTGATTACCTACACTTTTATCTGAAAACTTTTTGTCTGAAATAGATTATAATGGAATTAGGGAGCATTTTTAAAATAGGCAAATTTTTTTTTTCGAAATATCTAGTAAGGGGCATATATTTGACCTCATAAAACTACAATTTTAATACATCTTATATGAGAAAAAATATTGCAATATATTTTCTCGCAACATATACAGAGTGATTCACGGCCATTGTATGCTAGATGTTTATTTATATGGTAACGGCTTTTTTTTTAAATTTGGATTTTTGCATAAAGGCATCTGCTCTCTCTCTGTCTAACTTATTTTCAGCACTAAAATGTTGCCGCTTCATACTAAAAGTTTCATCTTTGTTACTTTAAATGGAACACCTGATATATTATTATATCGATATACCCTGCTGGCAAGCGAAACCTTGGGTCGGCGTTTACATGTATAGGAGTGAGTCGCTATGACAATTTAGTAAGTCTGAGAGAGCAAAAATACGATGTATTTATTACATAACCACTTAATCTGACGCTAGATTCCATAGAAGAATACTAGTATTTACTTGCCTTCTTAACCGGAGAGCTGGCGACATATTTAGAGAACATATTTTAGGCAAGTTAATGAATGTTTGAATAACAAAAAAAAAGTTTAATAACTTGTGAACCCAGAATCCTAAGTCTGGCTGGGGGGTTGGGGGTATTTCGCTACTGCGCAACCCATAACATTTGCAAAAAAATAAATCCAAAAAACATTCTTTAGGCAACTTGAAATTTGTTTATTCTTAAATTTTAGCATCTATTTAACCTAGAAATAAGTATTCCAGGCCAGACTTTTTTCTTGGGTTTAAAGTGTAACCCGACCATTCCAAATATGTTTAATTATTATACATGGAAAACATACTTTAGGCATTCTAAAATTTTTACAGCGTGTTTATTAGATGATATTAAAAAATATGTGTTAATTGGCAGACCAATTCAACGGGGTTTAATACTTGCCTGACGCGAATAAAGATTTTAAATGAGCGCGACAAAAAAGTCTTATGAGTATCTATAAGCGCGAGAAAGATAGTTTATTGAAACCCGTCGCGCGTCGGCAGCCGATGCGGCTGACGTAACAGTATTTTGGAGCACTTCAAATTTTCAAATTTTTTTCGGGTTTATTTCAATTATTTGCAGGTTTTTAATTCAGAGATTATTTTGTTGAAATTAAGTTACCATGTACAATTATATATTTATAAATTAAATATTGATGTGCATAGTGTAAATAGTTTAGAATAATTACTGCAAATAAATATTTTAGTAAGTACTAATTTCGCTACTGACTACTCAATCACAATGGATAAAAAACATTTAAGTTGTGTAGTTTGTAAAAAAGTTACTAGTGACAAAGTTATTGTTTTTGATGAAGGCAGACTACAAAAATGCAAAGAATTTTTAAAAGTGCGCCAACAACATGGTTTTAAATTTAAAGAAGTGGTTTTACCAGAAAACGTAGACCCGACAAAAGGGTACCATAGGGTACCATGTACAGTGTGTCCCATTTTGGTTGAAATCATAGGGTATCTCCGTTATTAGTGAAGATAGAAGGGTGCGGTTTGCACAAACCTGTCCCACTTTTTCGTCAAACGGAAGATGCTGCAAATAAAATTTTCATAGCCCTCTGCATTTCTGAGCTACAGGGTCTTTTCAAAAATTTTGCAATTTGGGACACCCCCTGTATCTCTGTTATTGTTAAAGGTATCGAGAAGGCGAAAACTGCTTATTGTAGAACTTTTTACGTAGAATACAGTAGCGTAGTCTGTTTTTCTACCAAAAAAATATTTTTGAAAATATGACCTGTATATTTATAAATCATGTGATCTGTCTTGCTACGAGCTTCTCAAAAATATATATCACTCTACATTTATTTTCACTATTTACTGCAATATTTAAAATATATCATTTTCTTATTAGTAGGCCGTGATAAATAACAAAAAATCAAAATGGTATTTACTAAAATAGTCATACACATATCAAAATTTATTTGGGATTGATATATTTTACCTCGTATTTTAGTTTTGAAATAACTGTTACCACTGAAACTGTGAATATATTTTTCTTTTTTTTATAACGGGATGGGTTTGCAAATATCTAAATCTTGAATTATTAAAGCATTTTTCAGGTGTTCAACATTGTTGTAATGCCCACGATATATTTCAGTAGAGGGCCTTATCGGTTTCGGATTAACCCCCCACCCTTTTTTTCAAGGTCACCAAATGCGCAGAAACCAAGGTTTGAGAAACACGCGCACACCCATGTTGGTCACCATATCCCCCCCCTCACCATTCACCCCCCTCCCCCCTCACCGTTCACCCCATCCACCCCCTTGTACCCAAACCAATGTGTTATAGATGGGTGCAAACCCTAGTTCGCCCTTTTGTCCTGCATTCAATCCCCTGTCCCTGTGGAACATATCCCCCCACCCCATGATGCTATTTGTTCAAGGTTAACCACTAATCCCTTTTTTACGCTTTTGACATGTGTCGACTTGTAGAATGGTCTTTGTCGAAGTATTTCAAGGCCATATAATGTCTCATATAGATGTGACTGAATATACGTATCTCACCCTCACGTGAGTGCATGTGTGTGATGGGTTTTTACGTATGACCAAAGATGAGTTCATTGCTATTCGTATTTAAACTTGTCAGAGTGTCTAGACAATTCATTCCAAGAGGTTCCCTTAAATAATTTAATCTATATATAATTTTTGATAATTTAACACAAACTACAAGATTATTTATACTAATCAAAATAAAATTATCTTCTGCATGTTTTACTTTATGATTTTACACGACCGCATATTGATTTTTAGCATAAGTTAAATTATAAATATTTGAATGATGTTGATAAATTGATAATCAAATATTAAATTAAATTAATTAGGTTTTCGAGGTGTCTAAAACATTAGCTAAATAATTTTAAGGGGTATAATAGGATATTATTCTTTTATTCAATTATTCGGTATTCTACAATTTTTAGTAGAATTTTACAGAAAACAGCTAAATAATTTTAATGGTATAATGGGATATTATTCAGTTATTCGATATTTAAATATTTTCAATAAAAATTTTACAGAAAGCGTGTTTAAATTTAAGGTTTAAACTGATTTAACTAGGTGTCGTTGTTTAAGAATGCCATGTTTTAAGAAATCAATAAAGTGGTACCGGCTGCGGGGTGAAGTCGGTGGGATAAGTCGAAAAGACAAAATGCAGCTGAAGCATAAGCGTTCGAAAAAAGGATACCATAGGCGGGGAGTTACTCGGTTTTTACTACATTTTATACCCGTTTTATACATGGATTTTCAATGTTTCATTTATTTTATATAAGTTTAAAGTTTGTATACATATATATGCAGATATAATATTATATATTTTTATGTATTTAGTTAGATATTCCTTAATTCATCTTATTTATTGTCTGTAAAAAGGTTGGCCGCTTATGGTTTGTGGCCTTGAAGGTGTGTATGGCTAGAGAGGTTTACTATATCTCAAGGTTGAAAAGAAGGATATGGGTCTTCTACTCTTCACTCAAGGAAAATTTTACGACGAAAAGTTTGTGAATGATATTTGCTAATTCATTTTTCGATTCTAACCTATTTAGGTAATAAAAATCACACACAACGATAAAATTATATATTTGATAACCATAGGTATTAATTATAATAAAATACTGAAAACATGTATTTAACACAACTACGGATAGTAAACTGCTAGTTAGATTCAATAACAAAAAGTAAAAAATGAAGATATCTATAAAATTAAAAAGTATCTAAAAATATTAAAACACATACTTTATAAAAGTCAGATAGTATACAATATGAATTTAGAAGAAGTAGTAAAATATTTTTTTCTTTCATTAAAATAAAATAAAAAAACTGGGCTGCATAAATTATTTTTTTTCTATATTATGATTTTTTATAAGATGCGAGAATAAAAAATATTACTAAAACAACAAATACGCTATTACATAAATAATAGACAAATTTCTTTAGGAAAGTAGTTAAACAATTTTATGAACAAAATAAAAAGAAATGCCTTATTATTTGCTAGGGGGCAGAATAAAAGCCAGTTAATATTCAATATAAGTAGAAAAAGGGGTAATAAAAGAACACAAAAATAAGATTTATTTAACAACAGGTAGTTAGAATATATTTTAAGTAAAAATAAATATGCCTAATTACAAAATGACAATTATCCAATTTAAAACTAGTAAAACAAAAACATCTCCAAAAACGTTCTATAACTGAAGTGAACAAATTTATTAGCAAAATATAATACACTAGAAAAAATTAATTATACAAAAAAAAATCCGTACCTACTTATTATTTGCTGGAGGGCAATTATATAAGAATATTTATTTAACAGGTAGTTAGAATATATTATAAGTAAAAAAAATAACCTATCAACAAATTGACAATTATCCAACTTAAACCTGGTAAAACAGAAGCATCTCGAAAAACTTCCTATAACTGATTGATTAATTAGTAAAAAATAATATGCTAGAAAAAAGTTATTTTTACTAAAAAACTATATGGTCAGAAAAAAGTAAAACATACATGATAAGACAGAAAAAAAGCTATTGAAATGTATATGTTACCCTAAAAACCATATAACTGAATTTTGTACATTATACAAATCAACATCTACATCACAAAAAATACTTAATATCTTTTTTTTTCGATTATTAATGGGAAGACAGAACGTTTTTTCCCGTTTTTCCCCGCTTTGTTTCATCGTTTTCGAAGCACTTTTGCAATACACCTATACTGCACATACACACACACACACACACACGCACACTCACAAACTCACACCAGAGTCGAAGACTCTGGTTCTTGGCTGCAAATTGGGGCTTTATGCCGGGACTACACCAAACTGTGCAAATTCGGCGGCCTGTGTCCCCGCCACAGTCGGCGAGTCAGATTGCTAAAATCATTAAAAAGTTAGGGCAACCAAGATTCGGCGGCCCGACTCGTGCGGCTCGAAATGCTAGCGGCCAACTGTCGGTAAAGATAACTGCATCGAGCAACTGGAGCGGGCGCGGCGACCAGTCCTCGTTCAGTCGTACGGCGAAATTTCTATAGAGACAAGCCTTAATTATTTCCTTTAAACAATGGATGGGGAAGAAAAAAACGAAAAAAACATAGAACCGGAATGGAGTGATAAGAAAGTCATATTATTGATTGAACTTTACCATAAAGAGGACAATTTATGGAATCCGAAAAATGAATTATATAAAAATAGAAATAAGCGGCATGATTCACTGATGTCAATATCAGACGCTTTGCATATTGAAAAATCAGAAATTGAACGTAAAATAAAAAATATTACTAGTCAGTTCTACAAAGAAAAGAAAAAAGTCGAAACTAAAAAATTTGGTTCTGTGTCTCAAGAAGTTTATAAGCCAAAATGGTTTACTTATCAGTATTTGTTATTTTTAAGTGATAAAAATACACCACGGGAAAGTATTGATAATTTTCAGGTAAGTAAAACGATTAATTTATTTCATAAAAATCTATTATCTACTTTTTGATAGATACAATGCATATATAGGGTGTTTCAAACTAATAAAAACAAATAAAATAGGTAAGTAATGATTCAATCTCTTCGTAAAAATAAAGGATAGTTTGTTATACAGGGTGATCCGAACTGTATTCCGGAAACTTCGGCAACATATTCTGCAGATAAAAAGGCAGATAAAAATAAGTGAAAATGTTTGGAAATGTATGTCCTAAAATGCTTAGTTTCGGAAATACAGGGTGTAGAAGTTTCATTTTTTTTAGACTTTTTCCAAATAATTTTTGAATTAACGACAATAATTGGATGAAAATTGGTGTCCCAAAAAAAATTTGATTTGATTTTGATGTCAATATGACCCCTATTTGTAAGGGGCGCCACCTACATGTGTTACGCCCGTTATATAAAAAACGTGGTAAATTTATATTTTTTTACTCGGTAATTTTATACAGGTACGGACGAAAAGATACTGCTTTTCAACCCAATTAAAAAAATAGGTAGGTGGCGCCCTCTACAAGTAGGAGTCATATTGACATTAAAATCAAATTTCTCATGTCAAAAAACTCCTAGACACCAATTTTCATCTAAATATTGACGTTACTTCAGAAATTATTTGGAAAAAATCGAAATAAAAATTAAACTTCTACACCCTGTATCTCCGAAACTAAGCATTTTAGGACATACATTTATACGAACTTTTTTACTTATTTTTATCTGCAGAATATGCTGCCGAAGTTTCCGGAATACAATTCGGACCACACTGTATAAACGTTGGGTACAAGCGCGGTTTTAGGGGAGGGTTAATGGGGTTAATTAGACCCCCCCCCCAAGACCGATCAAACTTCAAAAAACTAAGTTTTTAACACGTAAAAAACAGTTTTTTGCGTGAAACAAATAGTTTTTTACTCGTAAAACATAGTTTTTATGTGTAACAAATAGTCTTACACGCAAACATATGTTTTTTACACGCAAAGAAAATAATTTTTACGTGTAAATATATTTTTTTATTTATTACTTTTTCAACATTTTAAACTACACTTTTTCAAACATGTACTCCAAATTCTTCAAACGTTTCACTTCAAATATACGCACGTAGTGCACAAACATTTTTTTTTATTTAAAGTTACTCCCCCTCTAGAATTTTTTTTCTAAAACCGCCCTTGGTTGGGTAAAAACTCAAGTCATATTGGAGGATAATACAGTACAAAGACGCCTGAAAACTTTTTAATTTTTATCTTAAACACAAAAAATCATGGAATTAATAAAATATGTGGGACAATTATAGTTTATCTGAAGTCAGTTGAAATAGATTGGGACTCTTAATTTCGGCACTGTCTTTGTCGGCCCCTTTGTCGGTATCATCGGGATAAAGGAATTAAGAGTCTCAGTAGTTCCAGTTGACATCGGAAATACTATACTACTATGAAAGCACACTATCTGCATATATTTTTTACTTTTTTAAGACGGTGACTGGGGTTGAAAGATGAAATTGTCTGCCCTTTTATTCCTGTTTGTGTAAATTGACTCAAGAAACTTACACAACTATATAAAATAATAAAACAAAATAAAAAAACTTGTTGATTTGAAATTAAAATATTAACAAATTATTTATAATTATTAAATGTAAGTAATTACATGTTAACTTTACATGTAATTTAATAAAAATAATACTTTCTACTTCATATCTTGAAAACGATTTTTTTCAAAGTTTGTAAATTAACACATAGAAGAAGGTTAGTTTAAAATTCTGTTTAGGTCATGGATATTTACTATATTTTTTTAAAAATGTTGTTTGTAAGAAAATTTAACATTGGTAGAAAATAATAATATTTGAGAGCAGCTAACTAACGTTTAATTTTTAAAATAATTTTTTTGTTCCGATACGTTTATTTAATAACGATTTTTATATTTTATTTTTTAATTTCAATTTGGTAAGTTTTTTGAAAAAGACGTAGGAGGTGAGAAAAAGTGTGTTTTAAAGCATCCTGTATAATCTACTTAGTACAACACTTCCGGTTGATCGATATTCGTTTGATATTTACCGACATTTGGCCGCTAGAAATTCTAGTCGCGCCGGTTGTGCCGCCGACTTTTGGTTACCTCTACTTTTTAATAATTTCTGCAATCTGACTCGCCGACTCTGGCCGGAGACACAGGTCGCCAGCTCTGCACAGTTTGGTGTGGTCCGGGAAAAAATACGGACGATAGAAATTAACATGGATCAATGAACCTGCCGAATTCTACCCGCAGAGAGGAGTCGGCTGGCTAGTCGGCGAGAGCCGCCGACTTTGCAGAGTTTGGTGTAGTCCCGGCATTAGGCTCCCGTTTGCTCCTTTTTATTTTCCATCATTTATTTTCGTTTCTTCATCAATTTTTTTTCCATCTCCTGGGTTGCACACGGTGCCTCGTTGCATCGTATGCTTCGATATATATATTCCGATATATACACCGATATATATATTCCGATCCCAAAACACAAAAATCCAGGAAACATTTTCACTTATTTTTATCTGCCTTTTTATCTGCAGAATATGTTGCCGAAGTTTCCGGAATACAGTTCGGATCACCCTGTATAACAAACTATCCTTTATTTTTACGAAGAGATTGAATCATTACTTACCTATTTTATTTGTTTTTATTAGTTTGAAACACCCTATATATGCATTGTATCTATC